>NC_139568.1:36983008-37267144 GCF_965112155.1 Podarcis liolepis
GCTGAACACTGCATTCTGCCCCGGCAGGAGGGAGAGGAGGAAGAAGCGCAGCTGCAGCTGGGGACGCTGCAAGCAATCCCCCACAAATACGCGGGATTTTTGGAGGTCTTCTGCGAGAAGGAAGCGGATAAGCTACCCCCCCACAGATCATATGACTGCAAGATTGACCTACTGCCAGGGGCGGCGCTGCCCAAAGGGAAGCTGTATTCCATGTCTGAAGACGAACTACAGGAACTCAAGGAGTTCATAGATCATAATTTGGAGCGCGGCTTCATCCGAGAGTCCAAGGCGGCGGGAGGCAGTCCTGTATTCTTTGTTAAGAAGAAGGACACGCCCCAAAAAAGACTTGTAGTGGACTACCGGATTTTGAACAGTGTGACCAAGCCATCGGACTTCCCCATGCCCAGGATCGACGACCTCCTCGTGACGGTACGCAAGGGCCGCGTGTTCACTAAGTTGGACCTGCGTGGGGCGTACAACCTCATTCGCATGCGGGAAGGTGATGAGTGGAAGACAGCCATGTTCACGCCCCTGGGCACCTACGAATACAGAGTTATGCCTTTTGGATTGCAAAATGGCTCCCACTGTTTTCAAGCTTTTATGCATCACGTGCTGGCGGGGCTCCTCTACAAGACGTGCGTCTGCTTCTTGGATGACATCCTGATATTTTCTGAATCGCAACAGGATCACGACAGACACGTCAAGGAAGTGTTGAGCAGACTACAGCAGCATAGGCTTTACGCCAAGCTGGAAAAGTGCCAGTTCGACGTGACGGAGGTGGATTTCCTGGGCTACAGGTTGTCAGACAAGGGGCTCGCCATGGACAGCGCCAAGGTTCGTGCCGTGTTGGACTGGAAGAGCCCGCGCAACCGGAAGGAGGTCCAGCGGTTTGTTGGCTTTGCGAACTTCTATCGCAAGTTTATCAAGGGGTTCGCTATGCAAACAGCGGCCATCACAGACACGCTCAGTTCCAAGAAGAAGAAGTTCATCTGGACGGAGCAGGCGGAGCAGTCCTTTCAGGCACTCAAGCGTCTCTTCGCGTCGGAAGAGCAGCTGTTGCATGTCAACCCCAGCAGGCCTATGAGGGTGGAGACGGACGCATCAGACAGAGCCGTGGGAGCAATCCTGTTGCAGCAAGACCCGCAGGGGGCTTGTAGGCCAGGAGCGTTTTACTCCAGGAAGCTCAGCAAGTCCGAACAGAACTACACCATCTGGGACAGGGAGTTGCTTGCCATTCATGCAGCTTTCAAGGCGTGGAGGCACTTCCTGATCGGCGCCAAGCACACGGTGCAGGTCTGCACGGACCACAAGAATCTGGAGCACTGGCGCACGGCGCAGTTACTGAACCAGAGGCAGATACGTTGGGCCGAATTCTTTGCGAACTTCGACTTCCGAATAGAGTATGTCCCGGGGGACACCAACGTCATGGCGGATGCCCTATCCCGTAAACCACAGTACCTGGAGGAGGCGACGCCAGCGGCTGCCATGCACATCTTCGCACCGACGGTGTGGGCGTGCGCTTCGGCGACAGTTGACCTGGATGCGGTAAGGAGAGCGCTGCGGGATGACACCTTCGCGTGAGCCAAGATGGCAGAGGCGCAAAGGGGCACGGCGGCGACCGGCGAGTTCCAAGTTCGTGATGGATTACTCCTCCGTAAAGGGGCCATCTACGTGCCGGGGGACGATCTTCGCGCCAAGGTACTGCAGCAGCTGCACGACGCACCCACTGCCGGGCACTTTGGCACAGAGAAGACGATAGAATTAGTCGCCAGGGACTTCTGGTGGCCCAGAATGAGAGGGGAGGTCGCGGACTACGTGGCGAGGTGCGACACCTGCCAAAGGGCCAAACCAGTACACAGACCGCCGGCGGGACTGCTGGAACCGCTGCAAACCCCGTTCGAACCGTGGGAGAGAGTGGCCCTGGACTTTGTCACGGATCTGCCCAGCTCGAGGGGCAAGACGGCAGTGCTAGTGGTGGTGGACTTGTTCTCCAAGATGGCACATTTCATTCCGTGTGCGAAGGTGGCCACGGCGGAACAAACCGCCAAACTGTTCATCGATCACGTGTTCAGGGTTCACGGTCTGCCGCGGTCTATACTGTCCGATCGGGGGCGGCAGTTCATCTCGAACTTCTGGCAGAAGCTGATGGGCTTCCTGAACGTCAAGATCAACCTGGCGTCGGCTAGACACCCGCAGACCAACGGGCAAGCGGAGCGGGTCAATGCCATCATGCAGCAGTACCTGAGATGTTATGCGAATCAACAGCCTGCGACGTGGGTGGATTACCTGCCTCTCGCCGAGTTCGCCTACAACAACACGAAGCACGTGTCCACGGGGGTCACGCCGTTCTTCGCCAACAACGGGAGGCACCCCAGAACCTTCCCGGGACTGGAAAGAATGGGGGAGGGGGAGCCGCAGACAGCAGATGCGTTCGCGTCGGAGTTGCAGGAGGTCCACGATCAGCTGCGGCGGCACCTGGAGCTGGCTAAACACGCATACAAGGTACAAGCGGACAAACACAGAAGGGTTGGCGAAGAGATCCATGTGGGTGACTGGGTCTGGTTAGCAGCCCACGCAGTGCCGGCCAGGTCGTTGGCGAAGAAGAAACTAGGGCATAAACAACTGGGGCCCTACCAAGTCGAAGAGCAGGTCAACCCGGTGGCTTTCAGGCTGGCGCTTCCGGAGGGCTCCAGGATGCATCCGGTGTTCCACAGATCGGTGCTCACTCCCTACAAGGCACCTCACAGGTTTCAGGAACCAGGAACGGCACCGAGTCCGCTCCGAGAGAGAACCGAGCAAGGGGGAGTGGCACAGGAGGAGCACATCAACGAAGTCACGGAGATTTTGGACTCCAGATGGGGGGAAGAGGGGGTAGAATACCTTCTCGTCAAGGAGGGCACCCCGGCCAGTGCCAACAGCTGGGTGCCGGGCTACGCTTTAGACGAACCTCTGCTCAAAGAAGAGTTTCATGCCCTCTTCCCACATAGGCCCATGCCAGCAGATTTTTTCGACGACTGGCTTTTCACGCCCACGCTTTCAGCAAGCACGTTCCAGGGGTTCGACTCGGACGAGGAACCGACACGAGACGCCCGTTCCCAGGAGGGGTCACCCTCGGGATCTGCCTCAGAACCCTCGTATTGGTGGGACGATAGACCAGAGGAGCAGTGGCGCAGAAAGTGGCTGGAGGGTCCAGGACGAGCAACGTCCCCAGAAGGAAGCGAGGGAGAGACGGACATGGACGTATTCGGGGACGACCCGGGTTTCGAGCACGGTGGCACAGAGATGGAAGCGGAGGTGACCGTCGTTGACGAGAGCAGGGAGGAAGAACCGGAAGACTTCAGATGGAGGCCTGCCACGGGAAGCGAACTGTATCCGACATTCGTCCCCCTGACACGGCAGCACCCAGCTCCCGCACCGGAAGGAGGGGAGGGGGGAAGAGGGGGCTTCGAGGGGGGGATGAATGTCAGGGGTTCAGGAGCAGAGGCAAGGGCAAGGGAGGAAACAGAGAGCAAGGGGGAGGAGGCAGAAGAAAAGATGAGTGATGACGACGACCCGAGATCTCCGAGTCTTTCCAGTGAATCAGAAGATTCACAGAAAGGTGCACCAGTGGCCAGGGCAAGGGGGGAGCCTAGGGGGACACCCCAGGAAGAAAGGGCCAGAGGGGGCTCAGAGGGGAGCAGTTGGAAATCGGGACCAGCGTCACCAACAGAGAGCAGGGGAGAGGAAGGGCGTCAGGTATCAAGCGCTGGCAGCTCACAACAGGAGGGAGGGCACGAGTCAGGAGTGGCCACACCTCCATCGGGGAGCAAAGAAACGGTCAGACGGAAAGTGGAAGGTTGGGCGCGCGCGCCAAGTTCAAATGCACAGGAAGGTGGCGCAGTAAGCAGCCCGGAAAGGGAGCCAGGTCCTAAAGCCCGGCGCAAGGAGACAGGAGGGTCCGGGGGGTCAGCGTCAGAAGAATCCCGGAAGGAAGAGACCCCGGGGGGCAGAGGGACCCAGAGAAGAACAGTCAGGCGGAAAAGGTGGAGTAAGGCTAGGATATTAAGTTGGTGTACAAGGGGCGGAGACTCAGACGGAGCTTCGCCGGTCTAACCCTTAAGACGTAGAGTTGCGCGCAGCAGCTTGAGAATGGAAACTGTAACTCAATAAAAGACTTTTATAAGTGACCGCTGGCTAGCGTGATCCTCTGTGAGCTAGGATCAGGAAGCAGCTCTGACACATACGCTTCCCAGTCTCCGGATGCTGGGTTGAACGGCGAGAAGCTGCTGTTGGTTGCCATTCTTAGTTCCTTGGGTCCCGGAGCTGAAGCCTGGATACACGGTGCGAGGCAGCGGTGCGGCAGGTGGCGGTGCCGCGGTGCTGTGTGTGGTGGTCAGCTCAGCGGGATCCCATCCTCGTCGCCAGTGAAATATACTCAGAGTCGAGAGTGGATTTCATGCTCTTTATTCAGCTCATGGTGGTGAGGAGGGAATGGAAGTCCCCTCAAAGTATCTGCTTTATATACATTATTTACACAATGGGCTGCACGTGATTGGCTAATTCCGGAATTCTCCTGTAGGCCAATCGGGTTGTGTGTTCACTTCTATCTGGAGCTGGATTGGGTGGCTCCTGCCAACCAATCATACTGCTGCATTGTTCTAGGACCAATCAGACTGCTGCATTCTGAATCCTATTGTTCTAGGACCAATCAGACTGCTGCATTTTGGAGCCTATTGTTCTAGGACCAATCAGACTGCTTCAGTTTGGATCCTATTCAGCTCAGTACATAGCACCACTTTTCACCTTTCTAGAGGCAAGGGACCTATTAGGATTATCCGCCTCTGGAGGCTGGTGTATCTAATGGGTTTCCAGGTAACGCTGAGGTTTTTTTCTGTGATATGACTGGCACTCCTATCAAAGCCCTGGCCAGCCTCTGGAACATCTGAATGGCTCAGGCTTTTGACATGATCACTTCTGAGCATCCTCTCCCACTTGACTCCTTGGTATACTGCAGAACTTAGGGAAAGGAAACAAGTTGAAAGATGGAGGAAAGATCTGGCTGAATACAACTGAACAGTGGTGTGGGCTCATCATTAAGCATACATAGTGGTACTGAAGATAGCAGTATACTCAGCTGCAAGTGATCGCTAATGAAGAAGAAAGACAGTCCGACTCAAGGAGGTGGTGGAACCAATGGTAGCTATGTGTAAGCACTGTGACTTGTTTGCAAAGCATTTTGAGGATAAAACCACTTGCATCCGCTGGGATCTTGACTCTGCTGTTATAGCAGATGAGTCTCATGGGTGTCCAGAGCACTGTCTAGTCCTGTTGTTTTGGATAATTTTCAGATAGTAAGGCTTGAGGATGTGGACAAGGTGTTTGTATTAGTCAGGGCAACGACTTGTGCTTCGGACTCTTGCCCTTCTTGGCTGATAAAAAGTAGCGGGGGGGGGGGGTGGTAATTGACTGGGCCAGGAAGAGTGTTCCTATTTCCATCTGAAATGCAGGACGGCATAACATTCTGATCCAAGTTTCATTCAGAAAACATTATCCATAATATCAGCAGCAGGCTGCTGCAGTCAAATTGGCCAGTCAGAATGGAAAATCCTATTTTAACAAAACCAATAAAAGAGAGCGGCAATACTATTTTCTTGTTTCCCTTGTTCAACTACAATTCCATAAAACAGTGGATTTGCAGGTTCTCATTAATAAAAAATAAATAAAGGGTGTGAGGGGTGGGTGGGATCGATGTGCCTACACTTCTTAATTCCACCCCTGGGCCTTTTCTATACTGAAAATAGTGTTAATTTGTTCCCCTTCCACTGCTGTAAATATTGCTCCCTTAGAAAATAAGTGATTTATTTGACTGGAACAAAATCCATCTTGTGTCTCCAAGTGGTTTAGGGTTGTATGATCTATGTCTGGATTGGCCCACTTAATGCTATTTATTGCTCTATGAATGATATTAAGATGGATTTCTTAAGTCTGGTGGAATTACTTTTTCTTCTTTTGTGCAATTTTTACTTGCCATAGCAAACAAGACTTTGTCCATGTACCCATATAAAATAACTATTATCGTTCTTTTCCTCTGCATTTTTAAAGCATAAATATTATTGGCTTTGAGGCAACAATGACAGAATGTGCTGACATCAGAAAAATGCCAGCTCCAGCCCAACCAGAAGTAAAATGTATAGGGCATATTGAGAGATGGGTGGCAAAGCTGTGCATATGCTTTGTCCTCCCCGGCAGTATATATTGTGGGAGAGTAGCTAGAGGAAGCAGAGAAAAGCTCCAACCAATATTATTTTTTCTATTATTTTTTTTAATTTTGGGAGTTTGCTTGTTTATTTTAAATTCAATTTGTAAAGGTCCCTTTAGAAACGAAAAGATACAAACACAAGTTAAGCACACAGTTTGCTTTTAGTTCAACACTTTCTTCATCCATCAATTTTACCCAAAATCACAAAAGTAATATTACAAAGCTTTCACAGTGCACGTTTACATATTCTGCATATACATCTATTCACTCTTCAAACAATGCATTTCCATTGAATTTGGCTTCAAAAACAACAACACATCAGGCTGGAAATATATAATGTTTTAAACCAATGTGTTTTTCCTCTTAAAAAAAGAAAATATATTACTTGGAAAGAAGCCCATAGTGCACTAATTCCCAAACAAGACACGGACATAAGGCAGGTGAAAAGTTATAGGCCAATCTCGCTCCTAAATAATGATTACAAATTATTTGCCAGTATATTGGCCAATAGACTTAAAAATGTATTTGGAGAGGAGATTGGAAAGAACCAAACTGGATTTCTACCTGGTAGACAGATGAAGGACAATGTTAGAAATATAATTTGTATGTCGGGCGCCGGGGCGTTTTTCTGACGGCTTGTTGCGCTGAGCGGGGCTGCAGCCGTCGGGGCGGCCGCCTACGGGGCTCACGATTTCCGTCGCAGCGACCGAGATGACGACTTGAAAGAGCTCTACGAGATGGCCAACAAATACCACTTCCTCCACAGCCTGGCCCTCCTGGCTGTGCCCCACTGCCGCTATCCCATGATGGCCGGCAGCATCCTGTCTCTGGGCATGGGGATGTTCTCTGGCGTCCTGTATTACCACGCCGTGACAGGGGACCCGATCCTGACCAAGGCAGCCCCGTATGGTGGTTCCCTCCTCATCCTCGGCTGGATCGCCATGGCCCCTTGACACCCCGTTCTCTCCCCATGTGGCCCCCATCTCCCAACGCCAGGGCAGCCAGCCCCGCCCCTCCCTCCTCCCTTAGGCTAGCCAGAAGGGAGCCCTAGGAGAGGAGAGATTTCCAAATGTCAGAGTGGGATCCCTTGAGGTCTTTAGCCCACCCCGAATGCGTCTCTATCCTGCATCTTGGAATTCCCTGAATGCTGAATCCCTTTTAAAAAAGCCAAATTCCTCCCCCTCCCCCCAAAAAATTGCAACCAGATTTGAGTTTGCGATGGAGGCTTCGAAATGCAATGTCTGATCGGTGCTTTTCAATTGCTGTTTTTTAACTTAATAAATGATGAGAGTGATTTCACTTTTTAAAAAACCCACGCACCTTTTTTTCCTGTGAATAAATTTATTCCGTGGGGGGGGGAGAGAAAGAAATATAATTGATATAATGGAATATCTGGACTCCAGGAGAGACAAACAAGCCGCCCTAATGTTTCTGGATGCTGAAACTTTTTTTGATAATGTGTCTTGGCATTTTATGAAAAGAAATTTAGAATTTATGGATATCGGTGAAAAACGTTTAAATGGTATTCGGGCTATTTATTTGGAACAATATGCTAAATTGATAGTTAATAATAACTTCACAGACAAAATTGAGATAACAAAGGGAACCAGACAGGGGTGCCCGCTATCGCCATTGTTATTTATAACAATACTAGAGGTCCTGTTGAGGAAAATAGAAGCAACAAAAGAAATAAAGGGGATTGGTGTAGGCTCAAAAGAATATAAGTATATATAAGAATGAAATTATCAATGATGGGTAGATTCTCAACTATCAAAATGAACGTGTTCCTGAGACTGCTGTTTTGATTTCAGACAATTCCGGTTATCAGTGGAACAAAACAATTTAATGTATGGCAAAGAAGATTGTCTAAATTTATCTAGCAGGTTAAAAAGCCAAGAATTGAGTATAAAATATTGACAGATGCAAAAGAAAGAGGCGGTTTTTCCCTGCCAGATCTAAAAATTTACTACGAGGCGGCGTGTTTTTGTTGGTTGAGAGAATGGATAAGGTAAAAGGTAAAGGCCCGTACAGGCCAGTCTTGACAGACTCTAGGGTTGTGCGCTCATCTCACTCTAGAGGCCGGGAGCCAGCGCTGTCCGCAGACACTTCCGGGTCACGTGGCCAGCGTGACGAAGCTGCTCTGGTGAACCACCAGAGCAGCACACGGAAATGCTGTTTACCTTCCCGCTGTAAAGCGGTACCTATTTATCTACTTGCACTTAAGGGTGCTTTCGAACTGCTAGGTGGGCAGGAGCTGGGACCGAACGACGGGAGCTCACCCCGCCGCGGGGATTCGAACCGCCGACCATGCGATCGGCAAGTCCTAGGCACTGAGGTTTTACCCACAGCGCCACCCAGGATAACCTTAGATAATTCAGATATATTGGATTTGGAGGGATTTGACAACAGATTCGCGTGGCACGCCTACCTGTGGTCAGAATGGTCAGAATGCACAGAGGGTTTTTGAACCATACTATTAGAAAATCATTGTATGAGGTGTGGAGCAGACATAAAACATTATTGGAATGCAAAACTCCGAGGTGGCTCTCACCTCTGGAGGCTTTTGCAGTCAAAAAAATAAATAAATATGGGAACTGAATGGGCGACATACAAAG
Organism: Podarcis liolepis; assembly: GCF_965112155.1. Classification (NCBI taxonomy): domain Eukaryota; kingdom Metazoa; phylum Chordata; class Lepidosauria; order Squamata; family Lacertidae; genus Podarcis; species Podarcis liolepis. Next base: position 36,991,862 of record NC_139568.1, read on the forward strand.
ACTTGCTGATGGAAGTGATAATAAAACAAAGTTAAAGACATTCGAAGAACTAAGAGGAAAGGTAACCGATTGTTACAAGATGTGTTTAGAGAGGATAATAAAAGAAACGGATTTGGAAGTAACAAATCTAAATTGGAGACAGAATTGCTGGGTAGTAAAATGAAAATACTGTCGGAAATGTATCAGTTACTACTGGAGTGGCACACAAAGGATGAAGAGGTAAAAAGTGTTCTGATTAGGTGGGCCCAGGATTTAGGGCACAATATTGATTTTAAAAGGTGGAGAAAACTGTGGACCGAAACAATTAAATTCACAGCATGTGTGTCACTCAAAGAAAATATATTTAAGATGATGTATCGATGGTATATTAGACATGCCCAACTTGCTAAGATGTATAGAAATCAAGACAAAAATTGTTGGAAGTGTAAGGAGAAGGAGGGGAACTTCCTCCATCTGTGGTGGACTTGTTCTAAAGTGAAAGCCTTCTGGGACATAATATACGAGTTAAAAAAGGTTTTGAAATATAATTTTAATAAAAAACCAGAGGCATTTCTATTAGGCTTAATTGGTGAGGAAATACATAAAAGTGATGTAAACATGTTTATGTATGCCACAATGGCTGCAAGGACACTTCTGGCTCAGAAATGGAAGCAGCAGGAACTTCCAACACTGGAAGACTGGCAGCTCAAGATGATGGAGTTCGAAGACATAATCCGGAATCAGCGTGACGAACTGTTTCCAAAGGACTGGAACACATTTATGAAAGAAAATTGTAAACATTTGAAAACGTTTGTAGGCTTGAATTGAAATGTTTTGTAATGTAACTATAAGGAACTGATTTACCGATAATAAGGTGAAATATTATAATTTGACAAAGGGTAAATAAGTGCTTATAGAAATGCGAAGAATATGGAAAGTTATGTGGAAGTCAGAAAGAGGTTGATGCTCTTATATATTAAGTCATAGAATTATGTAACAAAATGTGAATATGATTTAATGGAAAACTCAACAAAAATTACTTTAAAAACATAAAAAGGGAAAATATATTAGGAGTGGCTTTTCTTTTAATAAGTTAATAAATGAACTACTTCATTGGCACAGCATCCGAATGAGGTGTAGTGGTTGTATAGTTCTTGATACCTTTTGTTTCATAGTTATATTTGGGTTGCTGCTTAAAAAAAATGGTTAGCTTTTTGTATCATAAAGATCACAAAACTGATTCCTAATATACAACTGAAAGCAGAAATGGGGCACTTTTCCCTTTTGCTTTGCTGCAGATATGCATGCTATTTTACCATAGCTCACAGAATGGCATGATGGCACCTTTTTACTACATATGTGAATTATTAAAAAAAACCTGTTACTCGTTGGAATTGTGTCTGGTCAATATATTTCAGCTTCATGTTTTGTTACGCGTTTAATATTTTTTCTATTTTTTAAAAAGTGCCAGAATTCACGAACACTTCCCTTGTTCTCTAATGGTGCCCACCTGAGAGGTGCTGGATCTGTTCGAGCAAGTTCCAGCTGAGAAAAAGCCCTGGTTCTAACTTGCCTAAGTGGGGAAAGTTGGCATTGCGTGGACAGGCGGAGTCCCCAGATCCTGCACGGTCCCCCCGTCATGTGGAATAACGACTCAAGACAACGTGCTATGGGATTAAATTGGCCACAACTTTATTAAATTTCAAATGTGGGTAGACCTTGGCTCAGGCATTGGGCGTTCTCCCTCCCCGGTCCCCAGCCGGGGACCTAGGGAGCATCAGGGTTATCCAGTGTGTGTGTGGGGGGGATGGGCGGGCTCTGGAGAACATATGTTCAAGCAGAGATGGCCGCCCCCGTAACGCCGCCGCCGCAGGAGAGAGCAATGACGACCTTTCGGTGTACGGCCAAAGCCTCCCTTCAGAAAACCCCTTTAACGGGGAACCCTGGTATCGCCGCCGCAAGAGGAAGAGGGACAAAAGGATTCCGCCCAAGGCTTGATACCGCCAAAGTTGTGACGTTTTGCTACGGGAAAGGCGAAACCTGCCAATGCAGGGAAATTCCTTTCCGGCCCTTTAACAGCGACCTTAACGTAGCAGCGCCCGCATACCTGTGAAGAAAAGTTAACCTGCAAAATAAGACATTAACGTGAGGATTCCTAGGTAAGATCCTCCCTCTATTGTGTGGGCAGGTAATCCCTCCCCTACCTGGCCTGGTCTCCTTGGCAACGCTTCCCCCAGGTGGGATTGGACAACTGACTGAGGTAGGCGGAGACCTCCAGGTATCCCACCTGAGGGAAGGAAAAGCCAAGCCTATGCTGTTGGGGCCGCTCCAGATCTAGGGGCTGCACGCGTCCCCGCAAAGGGCGCCCCCCGTTTTAAGCGGGGAGCGGTCATTACTACAGTGAGTGAACAGATGCAAGAAGCAGCATCCTTTGGCCATAGAGCATTTGGAGATTTGGAGGGATTTGACAACAGATTGTTTCTTTGTGTGTTTCTTTGTGTGTTTCTTTGTGGCTGATTCGCTGTTTTCCCTGTGTAAAGGTTAGAGGGGGCAGGGTTTCTGTTGAGGCAGGGGATTAGCTGTGGGAGGAGCTTATCAGAGTTTGCAGGGCAGCGGCGCGTGCCTAGCGGCGCGCGCAGTTATACCCATCTTTTAGATTTAGGGGAGCTAGTCTCAAACGTTTGTTGGGGGAGACCTAGGTGTTTTTTTTTGTGGGGGAAGTTATTTGTCCTGTCTTCAAGCTTTTTATGATGGAGGACCTCTGTAGCCACCCCCAACGACACGATCTCAAGATGGAAGGGGAGGGAACAGCTGCAGTCGCCTGCGATTCCTGCGCAATGTTTGCCATCTTGCCAAAGGTTGCAGGCAGCTTTACCTGCAGCAATTGCATGTTGATTGCCCTTTTAAAAGACAAAGTCCAGCAACTGGAGGAACGTGTAGCTACGCTCCAAAGAATTAGAGAGCTGGAGCTCTTCTTGGAAGCAACAGAGCACACCATCCCCACCAAGGAGGAGACAGGGGACTCCCCTGAGAAGGAGGATAGTTCACCAACACAGGAGCCAGATATATGGAGAAATGTGACTCAAAGAAGTAGGAGGCCCAGGGTTCACTCTGATTGTTTAGAAATACACAATCGCTTTGAGGTCCTCTCCCCTAGCATGGAAGACGAAGAGCAGACTCCATTTGAGGATCTCTCCCTCATTACAGTCGATCAGGTATATGAAGACGAGCAGCAAAGTCAGTCCTCAGGGAATGTGCAGGCGACCTTGGAACGGACAGCTCACGGAAGAACCCCGACCAAACCCAAGAGGAGGCGTGTAGTGGTGATAGGGGATTCCCTACTGAGGGGAACAGAAGCAGTGATCTGTGGGCCTGACAAGATGTCTCGGGAAGTGTGCTGTCTCCCCGGGGATAAGATCCAAGATGTAACTGAACGACTGCAAGGAATCATAGAACCCACTGACAAATACCCCTTCCTCTTGGTTCATGTGGGAACCAATGACCCTGCAAGCAATAGCCTCCAGAAGATCAAAAGAGACTACGAGGCTCTCGGCAGGAAATTGAAGCAACTAAATGCACAAATTGTCATCTCGTCTGTCCTCCCAGTTGAACGACGTGGCCCAGGGAGAGAGGGGAAAATAGTGGAAGTGAACAGCTGGCTTCGCAAATGGTGTAAACAGGAACGGTTTGGATTCTTAGATCACGGACTGCAGTTTCTTGAAGATGGACTTCTGGCAAGTGATGGGCTGCACCTCACAACGGTTGGGAGAAATGTTTTTGCCAAAAATCTCAGAAACCTCATCAGGAGGGCTTTAAACTGACTAATGTGGGGGAGGGAGACAGTGCTCCTGAAGGTAGGAGTCTATCAATTAATGAAGATGATCATCCAAATGTCATAGACCAAATGGAGCAAACAGCACGTGGACCTAGTGGTGGGAGGAAAAAATCCTTAAATAAGAGACACGGGGGAATGATTAATGGACTTCAATGTCTGTACACTAATGCGCAAAGCATGGGAAATAAACAAGATGAGCTTGAGCTCTTGGTACAGCAAACTAAATATGACATAATAGGCATCACTGAAACCTGCTGGGATAAGTCCCACGATTGGAATGTAATAATGGGGGGATACAATCTATTTCAGAGAAACAGACCAGACAAGAAAGGAGGAGGAGTGGCGTTATATGTCAGGGATGTGTATACCTGTGAAGAGATCCAAGATTTAGAACCTCAAAGCCAAAGTGAGAGCATTTGGGTCAAAATTAAGGGAGAGAAGAATAACAGAGACCTCATTGTGGGAGTTTACTATAGATCCCCAAGCCAAACGGAGGACATAGATGATGCCTTCCTGGAACAGATGGCCAAGCATGCAAAAGGAAGGGAGATAGTAGTAATGGGGGACTTCAATTACCCGGATATTTGTTGGACGTCAAACTCAGCCAAGAGCATAAGGTCAAACAGATTCCTCACTGGCCTTGCAGACAACTTCATTGTCCAGAAAGTGGGAGAAGCAACAAGAGGAACAGCCATTTTAGATCTGGTCCTAACCAATGTTGATGACCTGGTTAGTGGGGTAGAAGTGGAAGGATCATTAGGCGCGAGTGATCATGCTCTTCTGAAGTTTACTATGCAGCGGAAAGGAGCAGCCAAGCATACTAGGACTCAATTTCTTGACTTTAAGAAAGCCGACTTCATAAAACTTAGGGAAGTGCTGGGTGAGATCCCATGGACAGCAACACTAAAAGGAAAGGGAGTTCATGATGGCTGGGAGTTTGTTAAGAGGGAGATAGTAAAAGCACAACGTCAGGCAATACCAATGAGACGGAAACATGGAAGGTGCCTAAAGAAGCCAGGGTGGCTATCTAAAGAACTTTTAACTGAATTAAGATTAAAAAAGGATGTGTACAAAAAATGGAAAAGGGGGGAAACCACCAAAGAGGAATTCAAACAAATAGCCAGCACGTGTAGACACAAAGTCAGAAAAGCTAAAGCACAGAATGAACTCAGGCTTGCTAGAGAGGTTAAAAGCAACAAAAAAGGCTTTTATGGGTATGTTCGTAGCAAAAGGAAGAACAAAGAAACAGTTGGGTCACTCAGAGGAGAAGATGGTGAAATGCAAACAGGGGACACAGAAAGGGCTGAACTCCTCAATGCCTTCTTTGCCTCAGTCTTCTCCGATAAAGAAAACAATGCCCGACCTGAAGAATTTGGAGCAAATGATTCAGCAAAGGAAACGCAGCCCAGAATAACTAAGGAGATAGTACAAGAATATTTGGCTAGTTTAGATGTATTCAAGTCTCCAGGGCCAGATGAACTGCATCCAAGAGTATTAAAAGAACTGGCAGATGTGATCTCAGAACCACTGGCAGTCATCTTTGAGAATTCCTGGAGAACAGGCGAAGTCCCGGCAGACTGGAGGAGGGCAAATGTTGTCCCTATTTTCAAAAAGGGCAAAAGAGAGGACCCAAATAATTACCGCCCAGTCAGTCTGACATCAATACCAGGGAAGATTCTGGAGCAGATCATTAAGCAAACAGTCTGTGAGCACCTAGAAAGGAATGCTGTGATCACCAATAGTCAGCATGGATTTCTGAAAAATAAGTCATGTCAGACTAACCTGATCTCGTTTTTTGACAGAATTACAAGCCTGGTAGATGAAGGGAACGCAGTGGATGTAGCCTACCTTGATTTCAGCAAGGCATTTGACAAGGTGCCCCATGATATTCTTGTAAAGAAGCTGGTAAAATGTGGTCTTGACTATGCTACCACTCAGTGGATTTGTAACTGGCTGACTGACCGAACCCAAAGGGTGCTCATCAATGGCTCCTCTTCATCCTGGAGAAGAGTGACTAGTGGGGTGCCACAGGGTTCTGTCTTGGGCCCGGTCTTATTCAACATCTTTATCAACGACTTGGATGATGGACTCAAGGGCATCCTGATCAAATTTGCAGATGACACCAAACTGGGAGGGGTGGCTAACACCCCAGAGGACAGGATCACACTTCAAAACGACCTTGAGAGATTAGAGAACTGGGCAAAAACAAACAAGATGAATTTTAACAGGGAGAAATGTAAAGTATTGCACTTGGGCAAAAAAAATGAGAGGCACAAATACAAGATGGGTGACACCTGGCTTGAGAGCAGTACATGCGAAAAGGATCTAGGAGTCTTGGTTGACCACAAACGTGACATGAGCCAACAGTGTGACGCGGCAGCTAAAAAAGCCAATGCAATTCTGGGCTGCATCAATAGGAGTATAGCATCTAGATCAAGGGAAGTAATAGTGCCACTGTATTCTGCTCTGGTCAGACCACACCTGGAGTACTGTGTCCAGTTCTGGGCACCACAATTCAAGAAGGACACTGACAAACTGGAACGTGTCCAGAGGAGGGCAACCAAAATGGTCAAAGGCCTGGAAACGATGCCTTATGAGGAACGGCTAAGGGAGCTGGGCATGTTTAGCCTGGAGAAGAGGAGGTTAAGGGGTGATATGATAGCCATGTTCAAATATATAAAAGGATGTCACATAGAGGAGGGAGAAAGGTTGTTTTCTGCTGCTCCAGAGAAGCGGACAAGGAACAATGGATCCAAACTACAAGAAAGAAGATTCCACCTAAACATTAGGAAGAACTTCCTGACAGTAAGAGCTGTTCGACAGTGGAATTTGCTGCCAAGGAGTGTGGTGGAGTCTCCTACTTTGGAGGTCTTTAAGCAGAGGCTTGACAACCATATGTCAGGAGTGCTCTGATGGTGTTTCCTGCTTGGCAGGGGGTTGGACTCGATGGCCCTTGTGGTCTCTTCCAACTCTATGATTCTATGATTCGCGTGGCACGCCTACCTGTGGTCAGAATGGTCAGAATGCACAGAGGGTTTTTGAACCATACTATTAGAAAATCATTGTATGAGGTGTGGAGCAGACATAAAACATTATTGGAATGCAAAACTCCGAGGTGGCTCTCTCCTCTGGAGGCTTTTGCAGTCAAAAAAATAAATAAATATGGGAACTGAATGGGCGACATACAAAGACTTGCTGATGGAAGTGATAATAAAACAAAGTTAAAGACATTCGAAGAACTAAGAGGAAAGGTAACCGATTGTTACAAGATGTGTTTAGAGAGGATAATAAAAGAAACGGATTTGGAAGTAACAAATCTAAATTGGAGACAGAATTGCTGGGTAGTAAAATGAAAATACTGTCGGAAATGTATCAGTTACTACTGGAGTGGCACACAAAGGATGAAGAGGTAAAAAGTGTTCTGATTAGGTGGGCCCAGGATTTAGGGCACAATATTGATTTTAAAAGGTGGAGAAAACTGTGGACCGAAACAATTAAATTCACAGCATGTGTGTCACTCAAAGAAAATATATTTAAGATGATGTATCGATGGTATATTAGACATGCCCAACTTGCTAAGATGTATAGAAATCAAGACAAAAATTGTTGGAAGTGTAAGGAGAAGGAGGGGAACTTCCTCCATCTGTGGTGGACTTGTTCTAAAGTGAAAGCCTTCTGGGACATAATATACGAGTTAAAAAAGGTTTTGAAATATAATTTTAATAAAAAACCAGAGGCATTTCTATTAGGCTTAATTGGTGAGGAAATACATAAAAGTGATGTAAACATGTTTATGTATGCCACAATGGCTGCAAGGACACTTCTGGCTCAGAAATGGAAGCAGCAGGAACTTCCAACACTGGAAGACTGGCAGCTCAAGATGATGGAGTTCGAAGACATAATCCGGAAGGGGGGGAAGATGGCCGCCGAACTAGCTGCAGAGTTCTGGAGGTTATCTGAGGCAAGTTCTAAATCTGCTTTTTAAACAGGCTCGACACCGAGCCAACCTTTGAAACTCCCTTTATAATATATTTTAACTCCTCCAGAGTTTTTAAGTAGTTTAATAGTCCTTTTAGCTTGTTGCTTCTAAAAAAAAGAGCTCCTTTGCTACCTTGTTACCTTGTTATCTTGATGTCCGGAGGGTTTTGCTCCCCGCAATGCCGCGCCCCTCAAGTCTGACCGACAATAAGGAAAACGGGTGACAGCTGATTTATTGCCAACTCCGTGTTACGCTCTGAACTATAAGCTATCAAATTACAAATCACAAACAGCTATCCCAAATCTTGCCTCATTCTGGACCTTAGCCCATAGCTGGGTGGACAAAGATTTACAAATGGTACTTACTAGAAAGAAACGTAGGGACCTGGGGATAGTGACAAGTCCATTGTTCCAGGAGTGTTATGAGAAACAGAGTAAAATCACGCAATACTTTTTACACACAAGGGACAACGAGAATGGAAATGGAAATGGAAATGAGCAAAAGATGGCTGAGATGGTTGAGTTGAAGCAGGATGAGGCTCTTCTTTTTCCCTCTGCTGCTCAAGATCACTCAACCTTCTCTAGAGGAATACAGGACACAGAGAATAACAACCAAAATAGAAATACAATGAGCCTGGCCCATGAAATAGTCTTGGCTGAGATATTATCTTCAGAGTTACAGGAAGAAACCCGAAACTCCCAGAAACCCCAGACTTCATCTATGGGCTCCCAGACGGAAAACAATGACTGCTATCCTCAGGACTGGCTGCTCTCTATAAATCTGGATCTGGCAGCTATGAAAAAATACTTAACAATAACAAATGGGCTGCTCCTGACATTAGTGGAAAATTATCCCCTCCAAGCTAAAGGCTCAGAACCTCATGGTGTTGATCCACAAACCACCCCTCAAGAGCCAGAATATACAAAGCAACCAGCAACCAGCAAGTGCACACAAGGATCAGCAGCGGAAAATCATTTACACCAAGGAAAGGACATAGGGCTGTATGTATCTGTCCCTAAAACTGAATTTCCTATCGAAGTAAATCAAAAGAAGCGAGGCATTAGTAAGAGATCCTATAAGAAGAAAGCTGAAACTAAAAAGAAAAGTTAGAACATAAAAACTGCAAGGAAATCTGTTACAAACCGACGTGCATGCAAAGTATGCTGGAAAAGACTATATAAGCTGATTCCAACAAAATCAAAAACAAACTCTAACAAACCTGCTATACATGGCAGCAGAGAGAACAACAGTGTGGATCCAGGAAAAAAGATCCAGCTGAAGTCTTTGAAAGAAACATCATTGCTGCCTAACAAAACAAGTGAGGAAACGGAATCACTACCCGGGTGCTCTATGCTGAAACCCCAAGGATCAATAAATATTAAAGAAGACTCACCCCATACTATTGATTATGGCAGATTTCAAGATGAGCCAGTAGTAGGGCAAGACTTGCCCCAGGATAAAGGATGGAAACTGATGTTGGCAGATAGGAAGTTAGCTTTTCTTAACTACCCGAAGCCAAAGGGCTTCCTTACACAGGAAGAACGCTCGGTGCATTTTGTGAATATTTTAGATGATATGCTGCCAGGGAAAATAAAATTAAATGACATTACCTCAGTAGATTTCATATTCTACAATGGATATTCTCTGCGAGTGATTGCCTCCTTCAAAGATCAAAACTTGGCTAAATATATATATAGATCAAGACATCTGCTGTCAAAGAAAAGGATAACGGTAACAAGATTTTTCGAAAACAGCACATGTTTGAAATTGTTCCCTGATGAGTTTACGACAGCTGAGATAAGATTTACTTGTAAACCAAAGGAGGAGAGAGGACACTCAAAAGACAAACTGGAACATACTGAGCAAGGGCCCTTGAAACTAAGACAGGAGATGAGATTGCCTAATGAGGGGATGGGTAACTTCTATCCAGAAGAAAAGGCATTAATAAATCAGTTTGGATTGTTGCCTTTCTTTGCCCAATCTGAGATCTTGAGAAGGTTGGAGACCCTTAGAAATAAGTTAACAGAGATGAATGCTCAGGAAAAAGTAAGAGAGAAAGAACCGGCAACGGACCAATTGAAGAAAGAGAACCTCTCTGAAAAAGCCAAGACAGACCTCATGAAAGATTACTCTTATAATACCTCTACAATTGCGGAGATAAACCTGTTAACAACAGATCTAACACAGTGCGTAAGGGACAGCAACAATCTACCATCTAAGAAGGAAACCATCCCTATGGCAACCACGAAAGACTACCCTTATAATACCTCTGCAGCTGCAGAGATAAACCTGACAGCAACAGATCTAACACAGTGCGTAAGGGACAGCAACAATCTACCATCTAAGAAGGAAACCATCCCTATGACAACCACAACGCGCTCTTGGACCAGCATGAGATACCTGGATGAGGATGAACTTGGTATCAGTCAAATAGAACACCTCAAGGTAGATTCGCCAAAAAAAGGAGTACTGATCACTAATGTTAGCACGCTGCACCCTTCAACTGATTCCATTGAGTACCTGGGCGATAATACATCTATGGACATTGCCAAAATGAATGAAATCCAACCAACAGATAAAAAGATAGGCCCAAAAAATCTTTCAAAGGCAAATTGACTAAGATCAATTTTTGGCAAGACAACGTGCAACCTTGCCTTGCTAACTTGGAATATTGCAGGTTGGCAAAAGAGGGTTTCTGACCAATCTTTTGCTAAATATATCCAGAGACATGACATTGCGTTTCTCCAGGAGACCTGGAGCACAAGTGAAGTGGAGTTAAATGGTTTTTCTGCGTTCTCCCTCCCAGGTCTTTTAAGTACTAGAGGGGGGCGAGTTAAAGGTGGGTTAGTTACTTTAATCTCAACAAGGCTAAGGGCCACATTTAAAAAACTAGACCCACTAGACCATCTGGCCACAGCTGTGCAAGTACAGTGGAGAACCCACAGCTGGCTGCTGATTAATGTATACCTACCCCCACAAAGAGAGAAAAGATTGATAAGAAATACTTGGGCTCAGTTAGAACAGTATCTTGACAAACTACTAAATCAATTTCCTGATGCCTCTGTAGTGGTGGCAGGCGACCTAAATGCCAGAACTGGACAATCTGATGAGGCTTTGTGTGCCCATTTCCACGAAACAGTCCCCATTATAGAGGAAATCCACCCAATACCAGCTAGAATCTCAAAGGATAAAGGCTGCAATTATGCCGGCTTATGCCTACTACACTTGGTCAATAAGTTGGACCTGGTTATATTAAATGGCCGTACAGAGGGGGAGAAGGTCGGAGAATTCACATTTATATCTAACAATGGCGCCTCCACAATTGATTATATAATCGTGTCGTATGATCTTCAAAACAAAGTTCTGGAATGCAAAGTGGAGGAGCGCTTAGACAGTGATCATCTGCCATTAAGTGCACTCGTAGCTGCGGGAAAGGATTTATCCTGCGCTGAAAAAATCGAGCATTCGAGCCCTACAGCTTTGGAGCTCAGATATTCGCGCATTAGATGGACAGATGAACTGCATAAGGAAATTTCAAGCAGGCTATGCTCAAAGGAATTCCTCACTAAGAGAGAAAACCTTATAACTTCCTCAAGCCATGAATTAAAGATAAATTTATTTCAGGAGTTAATTTTACTCCTTCAAGATTCCCTGAAGGAAAAAAGGAACAGGCCAAGTAGGCAATCCTCAGTATATAAAAACTCCAAACCCTGGTTTGATCAAGAATGTCAGGATATGAAGCTAAATTTACTGAAAAAATACAAGAATTATAGATCTGCCAATTTACCCCAACTCCCCACGGGCTGGTTTGAAGATAAACGGAATTATAAAATTTTGATCAAAAACAAAAAACTCCTGGCACAGAAAAGAGAATGGAAATGCCTAATAGATGCATCCAGAGAGAGAGATTCGGCCACCTTCTGGAGACTGGTAGCAAATGGAGTGCGATCTACTTCCTCAGAAGTGGAGTATACTATACCTGCAGGGACTTGGGAGGCATTCTTCCAATCTTCATATTCAGCTCTGCCTTTGACACAGCCACTAATACAGTGTGCGGCAGGTGATGAGTGGCCTCCGGTGTCGGTCGCGGAGATTAGGAGGCTTATTCAGGCACTCAAACACAGAAAAGCCCCGGGAGCAGATAACATCTCTCCTGAACTTCTCAAAGCCAATATTGACTGGTGGGCCCCAGTCCTTGCCACCCTTTTCACCAGCATAGATCAAACAACAATAATACCAGAGGACTGGGGATTGGCAATCATCGTTCCCATATTCAAGAAAGGCTGTAAACTTGATCCAGCCAATTACAGACCAATCAGTCTCTTAAGCATCATCAGCAAACTTTATGCAACTCACTTACGTGAAAAGTTTGCGGACTGGCTGGAACAGGAGCACATCCTAAAGGAAGCCCAGGCTGGTTTCAGGGCACATAGATCAACTCTAGACCAAGGATTGGTATTGCAACATCTAGTGGAGAAATACACCTCAAAGAAAGGAGGCTCTCTCTATGTAGCCTTTATAGATTTCAAATCAGCCTTCGACTCGATACCCCGGCACAGACTTTGGGAAAAACTAAATGTCACAAACATCGATAGACGTCTTTTGCTTCTTATCCGTAGACTACATGAAAATACTCGGATCCGTGTTAGATGCGACCATTATGGGAACCTTTCAAAGGAAATCCAAAGTTCCCATGGTGTCAAGCAAGGCTGTGTTCTTGCCCCTATTCTTTTTAACTTCTATATAAACTCCTTAGTCGGAAAGATGGAGGAAGCAAGTACTCATTCCCCAAATCTAAATAATACACCAATCCCGGTCCTTTTGTACGCGGATCATAGAATCATAGAATCATAGAGTTGGAAGAGACCACAAGGGCCATCGAGTCCAACCCCCTGCGGGATGATGCGGCACTTATTTCCTTCTCTTGTGTGGATCTAAGAAAACTTTTACGAGCTCTTACAGAGTATTGCGAAGCTGAACACCTAATAATAAATTACACTAAATCAAAAATTATGGTGTTCTCCAAGAGAAAACTCCGACATAAATGGAAAATTAATAACCAACCTATTGAGCAAGTAACATCTTTTAGATATCTTGGAATAATTTTTGATGAGAAGGGATCTTGGTGCCATCAGATTAAGAATTCCATTGTAAATGCGCAAAGATCTTCCAGAGCTATCACAAGATTCTTTTACAGAAAAGGAGGTCAATATGTTCCTGCTGCCTCCCAGGTCTTTGTTGCAAAAATACTTCCACAATTGACGTATGGCACCCAGATATTTAATTGTCAAAAACTCAAGTCCCTGGAATCTGTACAAACTAAATTTTATCGTTCCCTACTAGGGTTACCTACCTGTGTCTCTAACACTGCCATTAGGCTGGAGGTAGGCCAACTCCCTATTAATGCCAGGATATGGATCCTGAAGATTCACTTCTGGCTAAAACTCATATTTTTCCCAGTGGGAGTGGCTCCATTGACTCTACTAGACCCGTTCCAGTCTAAATGGAGATTGTCGCTTTATGAAAAATTGAGGGGCCTGGGGCTTTCCTCACAAGAACTCATAGCCTCAGGCTTTGAAAAGGCTAAAATGATGGTGAGCCAGCGAATAGGAGATGTAGAGCTTCAGGACCATATGAGCAAGATAGATAAATATCCAGCTATCCAAGATTATGGAAAAGGGTTTAATCTAACCCCATATTTGCTGGACCTACAAATTGCAAAATATAGACGGGCGTTTACCCTTACCAGATTTGATGTATTGCCATCTGCCTTACTAAAGGGCAGATACGAGGGCACACCCTATGCTGAACGAGTTTGCCCATGTGGTCTGAAGGAGGTGGAAACGGCTTCACATGTGCTGTTACATTGCGACCTTTACGGGGATATCAGGTTACTGTTTATCTCCCCTATCGTTCAGAAATTTCCAGGTCGATCTGAATCTCAGCGGCTGAAAATCCTACTAGGAGATAAAAACCCAGAAGTAACATTGAAAGTGGCCAAGTTTTCTGCGGCCGCGATCAAGCGGAGGGCATTAGCTGTAAAAAAGTAAAAGATCTGACCCCTGGATAAGCCCCCCCTTTTTTTAAGCCCATACATATACTGTAGTGCATATATGAGTATGTATATGTGTGTGTGTGTGTGTGGATGTGTGTGTATATGTGTATTGTTTTTATGTATAATTTTACAACTTTTAATTGACACCGTCATTCCCTTGTAAATTATTGCTGCCTTTTATGTTTTTTTCTTTTCCTCTGGTCTATGACCGTAATAAATTTATTCATTCATTCATTCCGGAATCAGCGTGACAAACTGTTTCCAAAGGACTGGAACACATTTATGAAAGAAAATTGTAAACATTTGAAAACGTTTGTAGGCTTGAATTGAAATGTTTTGTAATGTAACTATAAGGAACTGATTTACCGATAATAAGGTGAAATATTATAATTTGACAAAGGGTAAATAAGTGCTTATAGAAATGCGAAGAATATGGAAAGTTATGTGGAAGTCAGAAAGAGGTCGATGCTCTTATATATTAAGTCATAGAATTATGTAACAAAATGTGAATATGATTTAATGGAAAACTCAACAAAAATTACTTTAAAAACATAAAAAGGGAAAATATATTAGGAGTGGCTTTTCTTTTAATAAGTTAATAAATGAACTACTTCATTGGCACAGCATCCGAATGAGGTGTAGTGGTTGTATAGTTCTTGATACCTTTTGTTTCATAGTTATATTTGGGTTGCTGCTTAAAAAAAATGGTTAGCTTTTTGTATCATAAAGATCACAAAACTGATTCCTAATATACAACTGAAAGCAGAAATGGGGCACTTTTCCCTTTTGCTTTGCTGCAGATATGCATGCTATTTTACCATAGCTCACAGAATGGCATGATGGCACCTTTTTACTACATATGTGAATTATTAAAAAAAACCTGTTACTCGTTGGAATTGTTTCTGGTCAATATATTTCAGCTTCATGTTTTGTTACGCGTTTAATATTTTTTCTATTTTTTAAAAAGTGCCAGAATTCACGAACACTTCCCTTGTTCTCTAATGGTGCCCACCTGAGAGGTGCTGGATCTGTTCGAGCAAGTTCCAGCTGAGAAAAAGCCCTGGTTCTAACTTGCCTAAGTGGGGAAAGTTGGCATTGCGTGGACAGGCGGAGTCCCCAGATCCTGCACGGTCCCCCCGTCATGTGGAATAACGACTCAAGACAACGTGCTATGGGATTAAATTGGCCACAACTTTATTAAATTTCAAATGTGGGTAGACCTTGGCTCAGGCATTGGGCGTTCTCCCTCCCCGGTCCCCAGCCGGGGACCTAGGGAGCATCAGGGTTATCCAGTGTGTGTGTGTGGGGGGGATGGGCCGGCTCTGGAGAACATATGTTCAAGCAGAGATGGCCGCCCCCGTAACGCCGCCGCCGCAGGAGAGAGCAATGACGACCTTTCGGTGTACGGCCAAAGCCTCCCTTCAGAAAACCCCTTTAACGGGGAACCCTGGTATCGCCGCCGCAAGAGGAAGATGGACAAAAGGATTCCGCCCAAGGCTTGATACCGCCAAAGTTGTGACGTTTTGCTACGGGAAAGGCGAAACCTGCCAATGCAGGGAAATTCCTTTCCGGCCCTTTAACAGCGACCTTAACGTAGCAGCGCCCGCATACCTGTGAAGAAAAGTTAACCTGCAAAATAAGACATTAACTGAGGGTGGGTAGGGTGGGAGAAGCTCTGGAGCCAAGTGAGGATTCCTAGGTAAGATCCTCCCTCTATTGTGTGGGCAGGTAATCCCTCCCCTACCTGGCCTGGTCTCCTTGGCAACGCTTCCCCCAGGTGGGATTGGACAACTGACTGAGGTAGGCGGAGACCTCCAGGTATCCCACCTGAGGGAAGGAAAAGCCAAGCCTATGCTGTTGGGGCCGCTCCAGATCTAGGGGCTGCACGCGTCCCCGCAAAGGGCGCCCCCCGTTTTAAGCGGGGAGCGGTCATTACTACAGTGAGTGAACAGATGCAAGAAGCAGCATCCTTTGGCCATAGAGCACCAATGCCAGGGAAATTGAAGAGAGTCAGGGCAAACTTAGTCGCCTGACAGCATGAGTGAAACTAACTCTGCAGACAGGCATATAGGACTGGGGAGTGTGCTAGGAACGAAGAAATACAAAACACAACCTTTTTTGTGCTTAGGAAATATGCGCAAAAATCAACGGTAGCTCCTCTGGTGAATTTCCTGAATTAATATCTCTTTCTGTCTCTTTTAAATTCTTTCCAAACCCATCTCCTATTTGGGAGTGAGCCTGGATCATTAATGTTCCAGGTAATGAGAGGCCTTGGTGAGTGCGTTAAAGGAAGATTGGGACTCGTATCATATAATGATATCATATAACATTGGACAACATTACTTTTTACCAATATGAAATTCTGTGCAACATACCATCCGCTTGGCCAGAAAAGTCAACAAATGTGTCATTGGCACAGCGTCCAATCGGAAGTGAGGGCGGTGGAGGCGTCTGGTCTTTCTGCTTCTCTTTGGTCTTAAGAAGCGGCCATGGATAGCGACCCAATTCTTATTCTCTTTGTTATGTACTGAGTTGAATAGGATCCAAACTGCAGCAGTCTGATTGGTCCTAGAACAATAGGATCCAAATTGCAGCAGTCTGATTGGTCCTAGAACAATAGGATTCAGAATGCAGCAGTCTGATTGGTCCAAGAACAATGCAGCAGTATGATTGGTTGGCAGGAACCACCCAATCATGCTCCAGATATAAGTGAATCCACAACCTGATTGGCTTACAGTAGAATTCCAGAATTAACCAATCATGTGCAGCCCATTGTGTAAATAATGTATATAAAGCAGAGACTTTGAGGGGACTTTCATTCATTCCTCCTCACCAATATGAGCTGAATAAAGAGCATGAAATCACTTTGCGACTCTGAGTATATTTCACTGGCGACGAAGGTGGGATCCCGCTGAGCTGACTGCCACACACAGCACCGCAGCACCGCCACCTGCCGCACCGCTGCCTCGCACCGTGTATCCAGGCTTCAGCTCCGGGACACAAGGAACTCAGAATGGCAACCGACAGCAGCTTCTCGCCGTTCAACCCAGCATCTGGAGACTGGGAAGCGTACGCCTCCCGTTTCACCTTCCTTCTAGAAGCCAAAGGGATCACCAATGAAGAAGACGCCAAGAAGAGGGTGATATTCTTCAGCATCTGCGGAGAGGAGACATTTGAAATCGCCCGGGCTCTCCTTGCACCTGAAGACGTCGCTACTGTTCCATACAAAACAATAATGGAACAGCTGAAGGGGCACTTTTCGCCACAGCCCTCAGTGGTGGCTCGTCGAAATGCCTTCTACGCAAAGCGGCAAGCCCCGGGGGGAAACATAACTGGGTTTGTGACCTCTCTCCGCCAAGCTGCCCGGTTCTGCAACTTCTCAGAATTGGAGAACATGCTTCGTGACCGCCTCGTCGGTGGCCTGAAGGATGAGAAGCTGCAACGACGCCTCTACGCCAAGAAGGACCTAACGTTCCAGGTCGCTCTGGAGGAGGCCCTGGCAACAGAGGCTGCCAAGAGGTCGACGCAAGAGGCACGGCCGAGCCTGCCACCCCAACCGAGGGTCCACCATGAAGACCTCACCGATGACTCAGGATCTGACAGGGAGGAGGTGCACCGAGTACAGCAGCGCACTCAAGCAGCCCACATACCACAGCAGCCTCGACGAGAAGGAGGGAACTGCGCAAGCTGCGGGGAAAGTCACGAGAGGAGGACCTGCCGTTTCCGCAACGCAGAGTGCAGGCAGTGCAGAAAATTGGGACACATTGCCCGGGTGTGTCTGTCCCATTAAACTTTAATTAGTTTAATGGTTAGCACATGTCCAGTGCGCTTCCGATGCCACAATGTCCCATTACAGCAGAGCATTTCGCACAGCGGCTCAAGAAGGGCTGGAGAGTCAGCATCTTTTCAATAAAGGAATCTTGGAGCAAGCGGTTTGGAACTCAAATAAAGGTTTATTTACACAAAACAAAAAACCCTGGTGAAGAATCACACATTTCAGCAAACACGCCCCAAAAGAAAAGGGAAAGGGGAAAGAGGGAGAGGCAAACACACGAGTGAGTTGACTATTTATACAAACTCACATACCAGGAAGCTTAACGACCTCCAGCTGCTCAGTGACTAGAGCGTCTTGACTAGAGCTTCTTAACCCTTTAATACCAACACCCCCTCTCGCTCGTAACACTGAGCTGTACCAACCTTAATTCAAATTTAAACCTGAACAGAAACATTTATGAGATTGCGGACTCAAAGCTTTTGTAAAACCGTCTGCGAGATTTTCTTGGCTTGGACAATACTTTAGTTCAATTAAACCTTGTTTTACACTTTGGCATACATTTTGGTAACGGATGTCCAAATGTTTTGTGTGTGCCTTGAATTGACCTGATTTAGCTAGTTTAATACAAGGTTGATTGTCTTCCCACACTCTGATAGGTAGGGAACATTCTCCAAACAATTCTTGTACCAGTTGCTTATAAAATTCCAGTTCTCTACATACATCTGATAATGCATTGAACTCAGATTCAGTTGAACTTAAAGCTATAAGTGATTGTTTTCTTGATCTCCAACCAATTAGTGCATTTCCAAATTTTATCGCCATTCCTGACACTGATTTTCTATCTGGTCCAGCATCAGCCCAACTGCTGTCGGCCCAACATTCAAGTTGTGTGCTGCCCTCTGCTGATAGTTTTAAGCGAAACCTTTTGGTAGTTTGGAGATACCTTAAAACTCTTTTTACTCCTTGCCAAGCATGCATTGATGGTTTTTCAGCTTGTCTACACAGCATGTTGACAGCATATGTTATATCGGGCCGAGTCCACTGTGCAATGTGGAGTAGACTGCCTATCGCTGACTGGTAAACCCCGGGATTACAGAACTCTGCCTGTTGCTCAGTTTGAGCATCTTTTGTGTAACTTAACTCCATTGGGGTTTTAACACCAGCACAGTTGTCCATTTTAAACCTTTCCAGCAACTGCTGGATCTTAGCTTCTTGGCTGAGCCAATAGTTCCCATCTTCATCTTGCTGAATTTTAACTCCTAGATAAACAGATACATTGCCTAGTGATTTTATCTGAAACCTTTCTCCAAGCTTTGTGGCAAATTGTTGTGCAAGTTTATCATCCTTTCCACTGTATAATAAATCGTCAACAAATATCAAGACTGCTTCTTGTTCACATCCCGAGCCTTTTAGATAAAGACACGCATCTGCTGCGCTCTTTCTGAACCCCATGCTCTCTAGAGCATCGTTTAAGCAGGAATTCCAATTACGGGCGGACTGTTTCAACCCATAAATGGATTTGTGTAGGCGCCAGACCTGGTTTGGCTTGTCTCCTTCAAAACCTGGTGGTGGCGTCATATAGACTTCCTCCTGTAAGTCTGCATTTAAATAAGCCACATTGACATCAAAATGAAACAGCTTATTTCCCTTCTTAGCTGAAGAGGCTAAAAGCATTCTTAATGACTCCGGTCTTGAAGTAGGGGCATAGATTTGAGAATAGTGAACTCCTTTGCGCTGCGAAAACCCTTTTGCAACTAGTCGGGCTTTATATTGCAACTCCTCAGTAGTTGTGGGCTTTAAACGATACACCCATCGACAACCTACAGCTTGTTGCCCTTTTGGAAGCTCTGTACTTGTAAACACACCGAGAGACTTCATTGAAGCCATCTCCTTTTCCATTGCTTCCTGCCACTTTACGGCTTCTGAGCTTGGAAGCTGTTGTACCTCTATATAGCTATCTGGCTCACACTGTGCCATATTTACGTATACACTTGTCACCTTAAAACGCTCTGGCGGCTTGCCCTTTGTGGCACGTTTTGACCTGCGCAATTGCTCCTCTTGTGCCCCCTCTGACCGTTGGCTGTCAGAATCTGTCTCAGACTTTATGTCTGGACGTGCCTCTAGGGATAAAGACCTCCGTTTAGATACCTCCCTTGGGCTTGGTGTTGCAGGCGACCTGCTTCGCTTTTGTTGTCTGCTAGGCCTAATGACTGGCGATGTTGGAACACTCTTAGATTCTGGCTTTCCTACCTTAGGAGAAGAACCTTGTGCCTGGTCAGAATCTGCATCTGGACCATGTGCACCGTCCCCTTCTGGCTCATCACCCTCTGGACTTTCTTTCTCAGCATAAATACCTAAATCATCTCTCAAAATGTCAGGGTTAGCATGTAAGTGAGTCCATCCGGATTGCTCACAAAATTCAGCACTCCTACTGAGGACCACTCTTGTAGTATCCCCATCTGGGTTCACAAACCTCCAAGATTTGGCATGTGGTTCGTACCCACAAAAAATGAGTTTCCTAGCCCTTGGACCTCCCTTTTTCCTTAACGCTTTTGGGATAAGTACATAGGCTTGAGATCCAAACACCCGAAAGTAATTAACTTTGGGCTTCTTCCCATATAAAGCAAAATATGGCGTAGTATCAATTACCGAATTATATACTCAGTTCAGAACATGAGTAGCCGTCTGCCAGGCTTCCGCCCAGTAACTTTGAGGAAGTTTAGCATCAAACAACATAGAGTTTGCCAACTCTTGCAGAACCCTGTTTTTATGTTCGGCCACGCCTCCTTCTTGGGGGGAATAAGGTGTAGACAGACGATGCTTAATTCCCTTTCTCTTAAAGAAATTCTGCAACACAGACCCGGTAAATTCTGACCCTCTGTCTGTTTGAAAAGCAAGAACTCTAGTACCAAATTCAAGTTCTACTGCATGAACCCAATTTTTAACTGTTTCTGCAGTATCTGCTTTTGTTTTGAGAGGAAAAAACCATGTAACCTTTGTTTTGTCATCTGAGAGACACAGTGCATACCTCGAACCTCCCATGCTAGCAACAGGCATTGGGCCACATAGGTCCATATGCACTAGTTGGAATACTTTGTCAGATTTCCTATTTGAACTGGATAGCTGCATCTATGAACCTTCGCCCTTTTGCATGCAGTACAATCCAAATACTTAGTACATTTGTTCAACTTGCACCCTTCTGATAATTCAGGTTGCCTCTTAACATACTGAAAATTAATATGTCCCAAACGGCGATGCCATAAATGAACACAAGAATTATGGGTAGGCGAGTTCACACAACCAGCATGAACCTGTTCAACTTCATCTGGACTTGTCTCAAAATAATATAGCCCATTTCTGCATTCCACCTGCAAAAGAGATACGTTATTCTTTGAAATAGTGCAAACCCCATTTTCAAACACAGTTTTAAACCCATTTCTATCAAGTTCTGACACAGACAAAATACACCCCTTCATTCCCTTTAGCACGTAGGCATCAATTTCTGTTTGCAAACACTTCAAAAACACTGTGCCTACGGTCTCTAAGGAACGTTTAGTTGAATCTGCCATTGTCACAACTTTAAGGGTTTGCAAATGTCTGCAATTCTGCAAACGGACACTAGATGGCGCCACCAGGTGGTGAGATGCACCACTGTCGATCAACCAGCGTAGATTGCTGCCTTGGCCACGCCCTTGCATCAACGCCATTGCTGAAGCCATGTGCTGTGTGCTGTGGGAGTAGCCACGACCTCCTCCTCTTCTTCGACGTCCCCTGGAACTCCTTGTCTGGTAACTAGGGGCAACGGCCTTGGTGCTGTCTTGACCAGGTTCACGTGTACAATTCCTGATTAAATGGGAAGAGGAACCACAGCGAAAACAGTGTCTAGCTGCAAAAGCATTTACTGTGTTCTCAAACTCAGCATCCCCACTCTTAGGCACAGCATAACTCCCCTTTGAAGACAAACCTCTTTCTCTTTGCCTTTTATCCTGTTCATCAGCAAGTCGAGAAGAAATGTATTCAAGGGTTAATTCAGATGAAGGCATAGCTTCCAAAGTTAAAGCTAGAGTCTCATAGCTTTTATCAAGAGAAGACAACAAAATGTAGGACTGCTGCTCCATAGAGAAAGGAATGCCCAGCTGTCTTAGTTGATTAAAGGCAGACACCATTTTGGCAATATGTTCTTTCACACACGCTCCTGGTTGGAGACGTAAATCAAACAAACATCTTGTAGCATGGATCTTGGCCCCCGCAGTGTTTCTGGAATTTAGCCGCTGCAGAACCGTCCAGACCTCATGCGTGTTCTTTAACTCAGAAACATAAGGCATTTGCTCTGGTCCCACTGCCAAAACTAGTAGACCTCGGGCTTTCCTGTCGCGTTTCTGAGAAGCTGCCGCTGCTGCTTTGTCTTCTGCAGACGCGTCTGCAGCTGCCTGTAAAGGCGGTGCTTCAGTACAACTCCACAACTCTTTTGCTTGCAACCAAACCCTTACTCTAGCCTTCCAATCTTGCCAATTTTTCCCATTGAGTCGTGTAAAGGGGACAGTAAAACTTTCCTGGGACTCTGCCATCCTCCCTGGGGCTTAGGAACGATACTCACAGACCTGTAGACCGTCTCCCAGCTGCTGAGGTGGCTCCTCGAGGAATAAGACGTCTTCCAGCGAGTACAAACTGCGCAGTGCCTCTTTAAAACTTTTCCTAGGCACGTTGCAGGACTCAAGCTGCTTTGAAGGCTTTCGTTGTCGGCAACCGCTTCTGTCTTCGCTCCAGTCCTTTCATAAATCACTCTGAACTGCACTCCTTATCTCCTTCTTGACGTACAAACACCCATAACCTGTCCCATTAAACTTTAATTAGTTTAATGGTTAGCACATGTCCAGTGCGCTTCCGATGCCACAATGTCCCATTACAGCAGAGCATTTCGCACAGCGGCTCAAGAAGGGCTGGAGAGTCAGCATCTTTTCAATAAAGGAATCTTGGAGCAAGCGGTTTGGAACTCAAATAAAGGTTTATTTACACAAAACAAAAAACCCTGGTGAAGAATCACACATTTCAGCAAACATGCCCCAAAAGAAAAGGGAAAGGGGAAAGAGGGAGAGGCAAACACACGAGTGAGTTGACTATTTATACAAACTCACATACCAGGAAGCTTAACGACCTCCAGCTGCTCAGTGACTAGAGCGTCTTGACTAGAGCTTCTTAACCCTTTAATACCAACAGTGTCGAGCTCGGCCCACCCGACGCCAGGCATCAGATGACCAATCCAAGAGCCCCAGGTTCCGGGGCCCAACGCACCAAGGCAACTCTACGGAGCTCACGGACCTCCAGGTATACCAGTTGCCCCACCCCAACGTAGAGAAAATTTATGTAGAGGTACAGATAGAGGGGGCCCCATGCCGCATGGAGCTTGACACGGGTTCAACTCTATCCATAATCTCGGCAAGGACCTTAAGGAAACTGTGTCCTACTGGGGGTCCCAAACTCAGGCCGGCCCCATTCACCCTCCGGGACTTCCAGAAACGTAAGGTCCCCACAATGGGGGTGGGGACCTTCAGGGTGCAATACCGAGGGCGGACGCGGCAACTGGACTTGCTCGTGGTCAAGGGCCCCTACATTAGCTTACTGGGATTGGCATGGTTTGGACCACTGGGGCTAGCCATCACCGGGGTGAACCACACTACCTTACAAGTGGACGTGGACGCCATCTGCAAGGAATTTCCAGGGGTATTCGATGGAAAATTGGGACAGTATATGGGCCCCCCCATTGCTCTACAGCTTGACCCCGCAGTACGACCGGTCAGGCTCAAGGCCCGCCGGGTCCCGTTCGCCCTGAAACCCCGTATAGACGAGGAATTGGACCGGCTCGTGGAGCAAGGAGTGCTGGAGCCGGTGCCTAATGCCCCCTGGGAAACCCCAATCGTCACACCCATCAAGCCCAATGGTTCGGTCCGCATCTGCGCAGACTACAAATGTACCATAAACAAGGCCCTCACGGCCCATGCATACCCAGTGCCAGTGGTCAGCCATGTCCTTGCCACCCTGGCTGGGTCGAAAATTTTTGGCAAGCTGGACTTGGCCCAAGCATATCAACAGCTGCCAGTAGATGAGGCCACAGCAGAGGCACAGACGATTGTGACGCACAGAGGAGCGTTCAGGGTAAAGCGGCTGCAATTCGGTGTCAGCGTGGCACCAGGCATATTCCAGAATCTAATGGACTCGCTCCTTAAAGGGATTCCTGGCGTCACCCCCTTCTTCGATGATGTGTTGATTGCCGGGCCCACACCAGAGGAGTTTGAGGACCGCCTCCGCACTGTTCTACACCGTTTCCAGACGGCGGGTCTCAAAGTGAAGCGGGAAAAATGTCTACTAGGAGTGCCTCAGGTGGACTTTCTGGGATTTATGGTGGACGCAGAAGGGGTCCACCCGACTGGGGACAAGGTACGGGCCATCTGTGATGCCCCAGCACCCAAGAGCAAGACTGAACTTCAGGCCTTCTTGGGACTATTGAACTTTTACCATTCCTTCCTTCCCCACAAGGCGGCGGTAGCAGAGCCCCTACACAGACTCCTGGACAAGCGGGCCCCTTGGGTGTGGGGCCAGCGCCAGGAGGCTGCATTCCAGGCAGTCAAGGACTTGCTTGTCTCAAACTCAGTCTTGGCACATTTCGACGAGAGGCTGCCGGTGGTGCTAGCATGCGACGCCTCACCCTATGGCATTGGTGCTGTCCTGGGACACCAACTCCCGGATGGAAGAGAGGTACCGGTGGCATACTTTTCCCAGACACTCAACGCAACCGAGCGGAACTACTCGCAAATAGACAAGGAGGGTTTGGCAATCGTGAAGGGAGTAAAAAAATTCCATGATTTCTTGTACGGGCGGCCCTTCACCGTGGTGACTGACCACAAGCCGTTGCTTGGCTTGTTTGCCCCCGAAAAGCAGACCCCCCAAGTGCTGTCTCCTCGCGTCCTCAGGTGGTCAATTTTCCTTGCCAGTTACCAGTATGCACTGATTCACCGCCCGGGGAAGGCAATGGGCCATGCAGACGCCCTCAGCAGGCTACCACTACCGGAAACAAGCCCCGACCCAGCACCTGCACAAGAGGTTATGAGCCTGGAGCTGCTTCCCGAACGCCCCATTCAGGCACAAGAAGTTGCACGCCATTCCAAGAAAGATAGGGTCATCTCCCGGGTCCTGGACTGGGTGTGGAGGGGATGGCCCAGCAGCAGCCCTGGGCCAGAATTCGCTGGCTACACAACCCGCAAACATGAACTGTCAGCCCACAAGGGGTGCCTGTTATGGGGAAGCAGGGTCGTTGTTCCCCAGCCCCTCCGCGAAAGGGTCCTCACAGCCCTACACGAGACACACCCAGGGGTAGTAAGAATGAAGGCCCTTGCCAGGAGTTATGTGTGGTGGCCAGGGATCGACGGAGAGATAGAGGCCTGGGTCAAACACTGCCAGGCCTGCCAAGAATCCCGCCCAGATCCCCCAAGGGCTCCAGTCCAGTCCTGGGAATCCGCCCGAGCACCATGGTCACGCCTGCATGTGGACTTCGCTGGCCCCTTTCAGGGGAAAACATTCTTCATAGTGGTGGACTCCTACACCAAATGGCTGGAAGTCGCACTGGTACCGTCCACTTCCACATCCGCAGCCATCCGGGTACTACGCAGGCTGTTTGCAACCCACGGGCTCCCTGACACTCTCGTCTCAGACAACGGGACTGCATTTACGTCAGGAGAATTCCAAACCTTCACAGCGCAGAACGCCATCCGCCACATCCGTTCGGCGCCATTCCACCCTGCCACCAATGGCCAAGCAGAACGCATGGTGCGGACCACCAAGGACACCCTTCGCCGCATGATGCAAGGGGACTGGGAGTACCGCCTTGCCACATTCCTCCTAGCACAGCACAGCACCCCCAGCTCAACGACTGGCCGGAATCCCGCTGAACTACTAATGGGTCGGCGCCTGGCAATCAGATTGGACCGCCTTCACCCCGATAGAGCTCAGGATGAGGTAGTGGTGGGGGAAGGCAGGAACCCCCGGACCTTCGAGGCCCAGGACCCAGTGTACGCAAAGAATTTTGGGGCAGGCCCAGCATGGGTACCCGCCACAGTCACCAGGGTCACTGGCCCCGTGTCGTACGAGGTGCTAACGGATGGGGGGCAATGCTGGCGCCGCCACTGCGACCAGATACGGCGACGATTCCCAGAAGAAAACCAGGAGGAGGAAAGGTCAGAGGAGTCCCAAGGGAACAGAGGGGCAGTGAGGCCCATAGACCAGGAGGGGCCAGCAGGAGAGGCAGAATCAGTAAATACAGAGAGGACCCGCGAGGCCGAAAGGACACCGGAACCAGAACCACTACTGAGCGAGCCGGTTGCGCCAGACCAAACAGGCCCATCACAGCCAGCATCCTTGGAACACGAGCCAGAACCTGAACCCCGGACCAGGGAACACCACAGGCCGCAACGCACACGTAGGCCGCCGGCGTACCTCGAGGACTATGAATGCGACCTCCCGGGCAGGACTGGAACTTAGAGGGGAGGGGTGTTATGTACTGAGTTGAATAGGATCCAAACTGCAGCAGTCTGATTGGTCCTAGAACAATAGGATCCAAATTGCAGCAGTCTGATTGGTCCTAGAACAATAGGATCCAAATTGCAGCAGTCTGATTGGTCCAAGAACAATACAGCAGTATGATTGGTTGGCAGGAACCACCCAATCATGCTCCAGATATAAGTGAATCCACAACCTGATTGGCTTACAGTAGAATTCCAGAATTAACCAATCATGTGCAGCCCATTGTGTAAATAATGTATATAAAGCAGAGACTTTGAGGGGACTTTCATTCATTCCTCCTCACCACTATGAGCTGAATAAAGAGCATGAAATCACTTTGCGACTCTGAGTATATTTCACTCTTGCTTTTTGAATCTTGAAAAATATGTACATTAGGGGGGAAAGTATCAATTTCTTTTCTGAAATTTCAAACCGCTGCTGCTGCTGTTGCCCAGGACTGACCTGC
The DNA here is from genome assembly GCF_965112155.1 of Podarcis liolepis. NCBI lineage: Eukaryota > Metazoa > Chordata > Lepidosauria > Squamata > Lacertidae > Podarcis > Podarcis liolepis. The sequence continues at coordinate 37,018,504 of NC_139568.1, forward strand.
TGATAGCCTGAAGGGCCCTGCCCTGCTTCTCTTTACCTGGGTTGTGGTGGGGCCTGACAGGCTCAGTAAAGGACTGCTGCTCGACAACTCTGACCCCCCCCCATTCATCATTCCTGTATACTTCTACCCCTGTACAATCAACAATCTTCCTCAAGACAATTTCATCCTCTTTATATTAATTTGGGGTCAGTCAAGCAAATCTTTCAAACATCACCACCACCATCTAATTGGGGTTTGTGTGACCCCAGCATCAGACTGGTAAAGCAGTTTCTACTTAAATAAAAGTAAAATTATCACACAATATCTTGAAAGGGAAAGGTACCTGCATCCTGTTCAGATCCAAATAATAAAGCTGCATATGGTGTCATACAAAGGACCCCAAATCAAAAGGTTAGTTAAAGAGCCATTGAGAGGCGGGAGACAAACCATATAGAGAGTCTTGCTGTTTGCATTATTAGCTGCTTGTGTGCTTGTTCATGGCAGTCATGTTTTCAAGATGCTCTTCAATCTGACAGATAGAAACGTTATTTTAAAAACAAATTTAAAAGGTGGGCATTTGATCCATTTTCACTATGAAGTCTCCCAATTTTTGCCTTCAACCATCCTCTAAAATTGAAACGCTCTCAACAGCTTCACTAAGAGTTGACATCCTTGTGTGTGACATCTCGTTACACTGGCAGTTTCTTGAACATCCAGCAAGAATAGAAAAGAACTCAGCTTATGTTGACACAAAACAGCATGATGAATTGTGACACACAAACACACACACACTATGTATTATTTTTCCCTGTGGTGGAATAATTACAATTCTTCTACCTGCACCAGGAATGGAGAATCTTTGGTCCTCTGGAGGCCAGTCCCCATCATCCTTGACCACTGGCCATGCTGCCTAGGGAAGATTGGGGATATTGTTAATACATGCTTTCTATGCAAAGTTCCTGTTTAATGGCTAAAATTTGCCAGTTTTCAAGAATTCCACAGCAGGAAAGTTAGCAAGGAAGGGAGCAAACTAATATATTTCTCCTTAAACAAGAAAACATTAAAATAAAAAGGAGTACTCATTAGCATGGCACGGTACAGAGCCAACAATATTCCCATTATTGCTTATTATTACTATTACCAAGACTCTTTTCAAAAATAGATTAGAGGTTTGGAAGAAACTCAGCTGACAAAGGAATTGTGAGAAGCAGAAAACTCCATCATTGTACCCATTATTTGCTTTAAAGGAAAGCTAAGCACCTCTAAGTAATCATCAGGTATACTTTATTCATCCGCACTAACTATATATGAAGCATCCAAGTATGAAACTAAGGCATTAATAATGGAAAAACTAACTCTAAGAGAATGGTTTTCAGGACTTTTTTTTGCCTCAGCCCAAATTTGCCTAAGTCTGCAGCCCAACAAATTCTCAGGATCGTTTTACAAACATTTACCTTTACTGCACACTGTTTATGGTTTCTTGCTCCATCCCTTCCCACTGTAGCCCTCACAGGAGAGGATCCTCTCGGTGTTTATTGTGGGCTTTATCCTGCTGCATGGGTCCTCCTACCACCTCAAGAGAGCTCAGCTTTCACAGTGGCAGAAGTGGCTCTTTTCAGGTGTAGCCTATCAGAAGGCAGAAGAGGCGCATTTCCCAGATACACTCAGTAGAGGACCAGACCTCCTTGGACAGAGACCTTTTCCATGGCACAGGAGCGTCCTGGATAAAGCCTATTTGCACAGACATCTTTAACGCCTGCTTGGCCTTGTCCGTTAATAGCGCAGTTTACTTTGCTACTGTTTACTTTGCTAAGGAAGCCTCCTACTTGAAGAACTATGCCAAGGAAGCCAACGACAAACTGTTTGGTGTTGATGGGTCACTATTGGAGAGGTAGCTCAAAGCTTAGGTGGTGTACCCCCAGATTTTTGAAGAACAATTCAGTGGTGCATCCCGGGGTATCAGCCCACGTGTAGTTCAGATTCTGCAGTTTGATTGCACCCACACGGCAGAAAATGCATCGTGCTCTGTGTCAGAGCTGGCCCACACCTCCTTGCAGGCATGTCTTAAGCTTTAAGACCATGGGCCTCCAACCATTTGGGCCATATGACCAAGTAAGGCAACTGTCCAACTGCAGCAGCCCCATTTCCTTTGTAAAAGACGATGAGGAAACAAAAAGGTGAAGAAATAAGAAAGCACAGATTTTTGAAGAACAATTCAGTGGTGCATCCCGGGGTATCAGCCCATGTGTAGTTCAGATTCTGCAGTTTGATTGCACCCAAATGGCAAAAAATGCAGAGTGCTCTGTCTCGGAGCTGGAAAATCAATAAAAAAAATTTGAAACCCCCCCAGAAACATTGAAAATCTCATTTTCTTTAGGAAAACAAGGAGAACAGGGGATTAACCTCATGCTCTGAAAAGGCTGCAAAACAAAGATCATGCATAAATTGTGCCTAAGGAAGGTTCTAAACAGCTGAGGGGTGTAGGTTGGTCCTGCTGCTAGTACCCTTCTGGCTTTTAAGAGCCGCAAAACTGCCGCAACAACCGCAACAAACGAGGGTTGTTTAAAAGATAGGGAATATAGAATGCAAAATGGTTGACAATTCAGACTGCCTGCTCTGGTCCAGTCCTGTACTGACAGTACCTTCCCAGAGTATGATATTGTGATGTTTCGTACATCTCAGCCGTTCAAACAGTGGCTTGGGTGGGTGGCACCAGTCGCAGATAAAGTGCCTTTGCCCGTGCAAGTGGGAGTTGGCCCCCTTCACACCTTTTGGACTTGGGAGCTTTCAGTGTGTTAAAAGGTCATTGTCCGCCTAGTCATAGGAGGCGATAGCAGTGGGGCAGCTACAAGAATTCTTAGAAAACACAGATGATTTAAATCCATGCCCATCTGGGTTCAATCCTGGCCGAAGAACTGAGTCAGTCTTGGTTGCCCTGATGGATGACCTTTGCAGACAGCTGCCTATGAAAATCTAAGGGTTATGAGAATCGGAGGCAGTGTATCTTTACTTACCGTATTTTTCGCCCTATAAGACGCACTTTTCCCCCTCCAAAAATGAAGGGGAAATGTGGGTGCGTCTTATGGGGCGAATGCAGGCTTTCGCTGAAGCCTGGAGAGCGAGAGCGGTAGGTGCGCACCGACCCCTCTCGCTCGCCAGGCTTCGCGGACCTCTCCTCAAGCAGCGGGAACGTTCCCGCTGCTTGGGGAGAGTTGCTGGCATCCCGAAGCCTGCACGCGCTGATCTCAGCGCGTCCAGGCTTTGCGGATCTCTCCTCAAGCAGCGGGAACGCTCCCGCTGCTTGGGGAGAGTTGCCGGCATCCCGAAGCCTGCGCGCGCTGATCTCTGCGCGTTCAGGCTTCGCGGATCTCTCCCCAAGCAGCGGGAACGTTCCCGCTGCTTGGGGAGGGTTGCCGGCATCCCGAAGCCTGCGCGCGCTGATCTCAGCGCGTCCAGGCTTCGCGGATCTCTCCCCAAGCAGCGGGAACGTTCCCGCTGCTTGGGGAGGGTTGCCGGCATCCCGAAGCCTGCGCGCGCTGATCTCAGCGCGTTCAGGCTTCGCGGATCTCTCCCCAAGCAGCGGGAACGTTCCCGCTGCTTGGGGAGGGTTGCCGGCATCCCGAAGCCTGCGCGCGCTGATCTCAGCGCGTTCAGGCTTCGCGGATCTCTCCCCAAGCAGCGGGAACGTTCCCGCTGCTTGGGGAGGGTGGCCGGCATCCCGAAGCCTGCGCGCGCTGATTTCAGCACGTCCAGGCTTCGCGGATCTCTCCCCAAGCAGCGGGAACGTTCCCGCTGCTTGGGGAGGGTGGCCGGCATCCCGAAGCCTGCGCGCGCTGATCTCAGTGCGTCCAGGCTTCGCGGATCTCTCCCCAAGCAGCGGGAACGTTCCCGCTGCTTGGGGAGGGTTGCTGGCATCCCGAAGCCTGCGCGCGCTGATCTCAGCGCATCCAGGCTTCGCGGATCTCTCCTCAAGCAGTGGGAGCCACCGCTGGGCTCCCATGGCTTGCAGAGAGCTGCCTGTTTGGGGGCTGGGGTCGGGGGAAGCTCGGGCTGCCCCAGCCCCGCGCCTGGGGGGGAAATAATTTTTTTCCCTTTATTCCCCCCCAAAAAACTAGGTGCGTCTTATGGGACGGTGCGTCCTATAGGGCGAAAAATACGGTAGTTGCTTCCATTTTAAGGGGGGAAGAGAAGCATGCATGTGTGAAAAACAATGTTGTCCAATGAAATTTGATATTGTGTCACACCAGGCCCACAGATGTTTGAAGAAAAATTCAGTGGTGCATCCCACGGTTTCAGCCCATGTCCCCCTAGACGGCATGAACACAACATGGGGTGTGCTGAAATCGCATGACCCCAGGGAATTTTTTTTGGGGGGGGCGCTTCAACATTTTGGGACCCCTCAGCCCATGTCCCCCTAAACGGCATGAGCACAACATGGGGTGTGCTGAAATTGCATGACCCCAGGGAATTTGGGGGGGGGGCGCTTCAACATTTTGGGGGCCCTCAGCCCATGTCCCCCTAGACGGCATGAGCACAACATGGGGTGTGCTGAAAGTGCATGACCCCAGGGAATTTTGTGGGGGCGCTTCAACATTTTGGGGGCCCTCAGCCCATGTCCCCCTAGATGGCATGAGCACAACATGGGGTGTGCTGAAATTGCATGACCCCAGGTAATTTTGGGGGGCGCTTCAACATTTTGGGGGCCCTCAGCCCATGTCCCCCTAGACGGCATGAGCACAACATGGGGTGTGCTGAAAGTGCATGAGCCCAAGGAATTATGAGGGGGACCCTTCAACATTTTGGGGGCCCTCAGCCCATGTCCCCCTAGACGGCATGAGTACAACATGGGGTGTGCTGAAATTGCATGACCCCAGGTAATTTTGGGGGGCGCTTCAACATTTTGGGACCCCTCAGCCCATATCCCACTAGACATGGGAATTATGAGGGGGACCCTTCAACATTTTGGGGGCCCTCAGCCCATGTCCCCCTAGACGGCATGAGTACAACATGGGGTGAACTGAAATTGCATGACCCCAGGTAATTTTGGGGGGCGCTTCAACATTTTGGGGGCCCTCAGCCCATGTCCCCCTAGATGGCATGAGCACAACATGGGGTGTGCTGAAATTGCATGACCCCAGGGAATTTTGTGGGGGCGCTTCAACATTTTGGGGGCCCTCAGCCCATGTCCCACTAGACATGGGAATTATGAGGGGGACCCTTCAACATTTTGGGGGCCCTCAGCCCATGTTCCCCTAGACGGCATGAGCACAACATGGGGTGTGCTGAAATTGCATGACCCCAGGTAATTTGGGGGGGGCGCTTCAACATTTTGGGGGCCCTCAGCCCATGTCCCCCTAGACGGCATGAGCACAACATGGGGTGTGCTGAAATTGCATGACCCCAGGGAATTTTGTGGGGGGCGCTTCAACATTTTGGGGGCCCTCAGCCCATGTCCCCCTAGACGGCATGAGTACAACATGGGGTGTGCTGAAATTGCATGACCCCAGGTAATTTTGGGGGGCGCTTCAACATTTTGGGGGCCCTCAGCCCATGTCCCCCTAGACGGCATGAGCACAACATGGGGTGTGCTGAAATTGCATGACCCCAGGGAATTTGGGGGGGCGCTTCAACATTTTGGGGGCCCTCAGCCCATGTCCCCCTAGACGGCATGAGCACAACATGGGGTGTGCTGAGATTGCATGACCCCAGGGAATTTTGAGGGGGACCCTTCAACATTTTGGGGGCCCTCAGCCCATGTCCCAATAGACATGGGAATTATGAGGGGGACCCTTCAACATTTTGGGGGCCCTCAGCCCATGTCCCCCTAGACGGCATAAGCACAACATGGGGTGTGCTGAAATTGCATGACCCTAGAGAATTTTGAGGGGGACCCTTCAACATTTTGGGGGCCCTCAGCCCATGTCCCCCTAGACGGCATGAGTACAACATGGGGTGTGCTGAAATTGCATGACCCCAGGTAATTTTGGGGGGGCGCTTCAACATTTTGGGACCCCTCAGCCCATGTCCCCCTAGACGGCATGAGCACAACATGGGGTGTGCTGAAATTGCATGACCCCAGGGAATTTTGTGGGGGCGCTTCAACATTTTGGGACCCCTCAGCCAATGCCCCCCTAGACGGCACAAGAACACCATGTGGTGTGCTGAAATTGCATGACATGACCCTAGGGAATTTTGAGGGGGACCCTTCAACATTTTGGGGGCCCTCAGCCCATGTCCCCTTAGATGGCATGTGCTGACATCACACCGCTCCAGGGCATTTTGAGGGGGGCACCCCCTTGAAAATTTGGAGTCCTTGGCCTCCCCATCCTGTATATGTCACAAGCACACCATGGGGGTGTGCTGACATTGTGTGATCCCAGGGAATTTTGAGGGGGCCCACGCCTATTGAAAATTTTGGGAGTACCTTGACCCCCTAGATATCTCAAGCACACCATAGGGAGTGTTAAAGTCTCACTGTCCCAGGGAATTTTGAAGGGGCCCACCCCTTCTTTAAAATTTTGGGGGTCCTCAGTCCTTTGCCACTATAGGCTGTGCAGTCATGCCACAGGGTGTGCTGATGTCAGGCCTCTGGATTTCCCTCTTGCATAGATGCTGTATTGGGTCCCTGGACAGCAGGTGGAGGATATCTGCAGGATTAGGAGCAACTGAGGAAAGACACAGTTGTTGAAAATTAGGCTTCGGGGTACTTATAGAGGAGAAGGAAGGGGTGAGGCATACAGAACTTGGCTGGGAGTGGGATTTGTGGGGCTGGTAGGGTGAGGTTTGGGGCTGGGGCTGCAGCAAGAAACTGCTAGGGTGTTTTCCTTGGGGGAACAGTTTGCGATAGAACACTGGGGAAAGAGTTTGTGGTGTAAAAATCCTTTTTTAAAAAAGTTTGTATTTATTGATTGATACTTGTTCTAAGACAGACAGAAATAATATTCATTATAAATATATATTTTATAATATACTGAGTTAAAACAGCTACTTAAGCTGAGAAAGAGCAGAAAGAAAGTCAGAAGGAAGAAAGTACAAGGAAAAGAGAAAACAAAAGTAGAAGACAAAAGGAAAGAAAGAAAACAACTAAAGGGAGAGACTAGAATAAAAGGACTTCTGGGTTTCAGTAGCTACGTATGATACTGGTTTATAGAAAATAGAATGTTAAAGAGAGTATTTTTTTTCAATCTTCAAATTCAGATACTGCAAGTTCATTTTGTCTTTCACACAAAAGGTCCATAGGAAACTTCCAGTCCTTAACAAATGCTAGTAACGATTTTTCTCTAATTAAACATGTTAGCTTAGCCATCTAAGGCAATGTGGGGTGAAACTCCTGTGGTTGTAGATATTTTTATTTTATTTTTTGCAGCAAGGGAAGGGCTGGGAGCAAGGTCATTGAGGCTTTTCCCAGTCCATGAAATTCAGAAGCATTATAAACAAACATTACAATTCAACTTTAGCTTAAACACATTCCTACTTTCATCTCGGGTTTCCCCCACCTTAAAAAAGAAAGAAAAAAAGCTTTCAGACTACCCAAAAAGGATTAGCAATGAGATTGTAAACTTGAGGACGGGAACTATCTTTTTTGTTTGTGTGTGGGGAAAATTATTTACTTAGACATAATATTTGTACCTACTTAACATTTGGTTTATCAGTTTTCCTACTACATAAAAACCAACTATTAATACAACTTTTATAGTAGCAAAAAGCAAAGGCAGCTTTGCATAGCCTATTGCGTTTAGGCGTTATTCAAGCTTAAGCTTTAGGCCCGGACCAAAAATTTCAAAGCCAATGTTTCCAAAAGATTGTGCTGCTTTAATATTAAGTGTGAAAACATTTAAACAATCGTCACTTACAGTTCCCATAGTTGTTTGCTAATAGTAATGGAGAATCTGTGACTCTTTTGGATGCTATTGGGACTCTAGCTGGAAGAGAAGCTGGAAAAGGAATAGCTGGGGAAAGACACAGCTGTTGATAATGAGGCTTCAGCGTTCTTAGAGGAGAAAGGGGCGAGGCAGAAAGGCTTTTGATTTTCTTTCACCCATAGAAAGACACATCATTTTTGTTTAAGGTTTTTGGCATAATTTTGGCCACAACTTTATTAACATACATGATTGTTAGTGATTGCTTAGGCATTGGTTAAGACTATCTGCCGTCGTCCCCCCCGCCCCCCGCCTGGGGACAGAACTTACTTCCGGATTCCACCGAAAGCCAGTAAGGGAAAACAATATTGGGGAGAAATGGAGCTGAGCGACAGGCCCTCACTTCTCCCCGCATGCTCTCTAGGGCTCGCCGGTCCTAGCCCCATTCCAGGGATTCGGACAAAAACATGGCAAGCCCCTGGGTTCCTTTAACGGAATTCCCTTTCCGCAGCAGCGTTGGAGGGGCAGGCCCAGCCAATCCTTGCCCCTCTTCCAACCAATTTGATAACCAATGCCTAACCGCAACTTACAAGTTGTGACGATTTGCAGTAGGCAAAAAACAAATCAGCCAGATGGACAAAATTCCTACCAGTCCCCTGCCACAACAGCAGATGACCCCATGACAGGCATAGCAAGGTCAACGCAGAAAACCCTTAAATTTAGGGCGGGCGGGCGGGCGTTCCGATGCACGCAGCAAAGAGAAAGTGTCCAAGCTGCGTGCACAGAATATAAAGCATTAGATCCCTCCCACCAAATTGCAACACATAAATTGCCCCAGCAACTCAACCACAACTAATCATTGCCACAGGCCAACTTTCCAATCCTGCCTGGCAACCAAGGGGGGGGGGTGGCCTGATAGACCCCACCGCAACCAGCGCTCTCCATTAAGGAGAACACTCTTTGTCACATGAAAGTGGTGGGGCGTGGGTGAGAAGGCAAAACCTGTTTACATCCCAGGGGAAAGAAATGACTTGGGTATCAATCACCCATTTTCTGACTTCCTTCTACACTTGACCAGATGTAGCCTCTTCGGCTGTGTCTGTCTTTCCAACCAGGGAAATGTTAATGCAATTTGGACTGTAAACAGAGTCAGGTACAGCTGTCCCCATGATCATAGCTGGAAGAAAATTACATCTGTGTCCACAGAAATGCCTGCCAGTGTTTCAGTTCATGCTTACATGCCCACATGTGATTTCAACTGAAGTCCGCTTATGTGCTAGGGAAATCAAGCAGGCAAACATTTGGCAGCAACTCGCCATGCACTCGTAATGTACAGTACTTCCAGTCTGTAGGATGGTTCAATTAAGAGAGATGTGATGTTTCGTTTCTCTGTGCCAAGTAACTGCAGCATCACAAGCAAGTTCCCCAGAGGTTGCAAAACTTGACACAAAGATTCCATAAGCCCCTCTGCTTCTCAAAAGGCTAAACTGTGCTCTCGCCTCTTTTTTTTGCTCATTGTTAGTGCCCTCGCGTATGCATCTTGCTTTGTTGGGTTGCCAGGCTCCATAGAATCATAGAGTTGGAATAGACCACAAGGGCCATCGAGTCCAACCCCCTGCCAAGCAGGAAACACCATCAGAGCACTCCTGACATATGGTTGTCAAGCCTCTGCTTAAAGACCTCCAAAAAGGAGACTCCACCACACTCCTTGGCAGCAAATTCCACTGTCGAACAGCTCTTACTGTCAGGAAGTTCTTCCTAATTGTTATGGTAAAATCTGGGTGCGAGGCTGCTCTGCCACCCAGCTCGGCGGACTAAGTCCGCGGGTCCCTGCCGAGGAAAATGAGCTCAGCCGGAGACAGGAGCAAACTGCAGAAGATCCAAGTTTATTGCGCAACAGGTTCAAGGCGAGATTGAACAGCGAGAAAGGGGTGACATGAACTTTTGAAACTTCCCTCCATGTCCCAGCATACAGTGCAAAATACATCCCAGTTACATCATGAATACATTAAGAAGAGGTTGGGTTACACAGAATTAACATATGGAGGAGGGAGGGGGGAATATGCAGAGCTGGAGATATGCGCAGATAAGCACATCCTGAGTACCGGTGATGAGAAGACAATGGTCCATGTATGCATAGCCTGCCACCTGGCATTGCCCGGAGGAAAGGCTTGGCAGAGTGATTTGACAGGATTAGGGTCTGGACACCTTGCTTGAGGGATTATGGAGGACAGGGGAGGTGTCATGGAGTCCTAGAGAAATTGAGCAAATTGGCACGTTGATTTTCTATGCATTTTATAGATTTTAGTCCCTTTTGACATTGACAATTGGAAATAAATGGATATATTGTAGCGAAGAAGAAGGTGAAGAAGACACCCTTCCGTATCATAATGTTTAGGTGGAATCTTCTTTCTTGTAGTTTGGATCCATTGCTCCGTGTCCGCTTCTCTGGAGCAGCAGAAAACAACCTTTCTCCCTCCTCTATGTGACATCCTTTTATATATTTGAACATGGCTATCATATCACCCCTTAACCTCCTCTTCTCCAGGCTAAACATGCCCAGCTCCCTTAGCCGTTCCTCCTAAGGCATCGTTTCCAGGCCTTTGACCATTTTGGTTGCCCTCCTCTGGACACGTTCCAGTTTGTCAGTGTCCTTCTTGAACTGTGGTGCCCAGAACTGGACACAGTACTCCAGGTGAGGTCTGACCAGAGCAGAATACAGTGGCACTATTACTTCCCTTGATCTAGATGCTATACTCCTATTGATGCAGCCCAGAATTGCATTGGCTTTTTTAGCTGCCGCGTCACACTGTTGGCTCATGTCAAGTTGGTGGTCAACCAAGACTCCTAGATCCTTTTCACATGTACTGCTCTCAAGCCAGGTGTCCCCCATCTTGTATTTGTGCCTCTCATTTTTTTTGCCCAAGTGCAATACTTGACATTTCTCCCTGTTAAAGTTCATCTTGTTTGTTTTGGCCCAGTTCTCTAATCTGTCAAGGTCGTTTTGAAGTGTGATCCTGTCCTCTGGGGTGTTAGCCACCCCTCCCAGTTTGGTGTCATCTGCAAATTTGATCAGGATGCCCTTGAGTCCATCATCCAAGTCGTTGATAAAGATGTTGAATAAGACCGGGCCCAAGACAGAACCCTGTGGAGTTATTAACATTCCAAATTCTCCTTCATCTTTCACTCACTGGCCCATCTGTGTGGTCAAATTCCTCAATGTGACCTAGATGTGTTCATCCACATCTGTCGTAAGTCCCGCTCAGGTACCTACGCCCGGCGCCAAATGAATTGTTTGGTCCCATAGGCTGCATTAAGATGGGGTGAAAAACTAAGGCTTTTGCTCTAGTTTGAGTTGCCAATCATTCTGGTTCCTTCCTCTTGGTTAAAAGTTGTTTATTTGTTTGGAAACCTGTTATGATACCCTGCAGAATGCAAATGGATTAAATCAAATTTCCCCCCTCCCCTCTCCTCCATCTTCGCCTCCCCTGCCAGGCGTGGCCATTCACATTTGTCGCATGTCCCTCGTGGCTAACAGGGCCCTTGGCCTCCCACGGCTGCTGGTGACAGTCATTTGTGGCCACAGCAACAGCCTGGTGGTGGGGGATGGCGGTCCCCTCAATACTGGGGGGACTGAGCACCCTTCCTAGAAATATTGAGGGGGCTAAAGCCCTGGGTGTCTACGAGGTCTGCCCTGCCTTGTACCTGCAGTCAGTCATTCCGGCCAACAAGTCCTCAGTAGAGAATCAGCTCTGCTGGGATCATTAGAATTCTGCAAATAGCAGGGGCATCAGTGCCTTGGTACTTCATCCTCTGTTGGGTTCCTCATCGTCTTTTACAAAGGAAATGGGGCTGCTGCAGTTGGACAGTTGCCTTATTTGGTCATATGGCACAAATGGTTGGAGGCCCATGGTCTTAAAGCTTAAGACATGCCTGCAAGGAGGTGTGGGCCAGCTCTGACACAGAGCACTCTGCACCCAAATGGCAGGAAATGCAATCAAACTTCTGAATCTGAACTACACACAGGCTAACACCAGGCAGGCCCCAGAAGAAGGATCTTTCTTGTATCTTTTTGTTTACAAGGGGTCCTTGCACAAGCTATTTCCGATGCTCCTCTGACCCGGAAGTGACCGGAAATAGCATGTGTGCACGCATATGGGCAAGCACTACCCCGCACTCTGGCCTGCTGTGCGATCGGCACTGGAGACACTGGACCGAGGCACAGTAAGTTTGCTGACCCCTGTCCTAGACCAGTCACAGGGGAGTGGCAGGTTTGCCACCATCTTTTTACTTGAATTGTGGCCAATCCAAACAGGCCAAGTTGACAGGCCTTTAGACCCGATAAAGGTTGTCTGTATCTGAACCCAGGCTCCACAGTTGGTTGCAGAAAAACCCTCCTTATTCCCCCCCCCCCAATTTAATGATGCTGTGTGTTTATGTAAGCTAACATTGTCCTTCTAGGGCACTGCATTCCTTGGCTTTGTTGTGGTCCAATAATGGTTGCCATTTTCAGAGCCAGGAAGGAATTTTCCTCCAAACAGATTGACCCCGTTTGGAGGTTTTGTCTTCACCATAGCAATAGTCATAACATTGGTGGATAAGGCATTGAAGGCGCATGTGATATGATGAGAGAAGCCCACTGAAATATACTCAGAGTCGCAAAGTGATTTCATGCTCTTTATTCAGCTCATAGTGGTGAGGAGGAATGAATGAAAGTCCCCTCAAAGTATCTGCTTTATATACATTATTTACACAATGGGCTGCACATGATTGGTTAATTCTGGAATTCTACTGTAAGCCAATCAGGTTGTGGATTCACTTATCTCTGGAGCATGATTGGGTGGTTCCTGCCAACCAATCATACTGCTGCATTGTTCTTGGACCAATCAGACTGCTGCATTCTGAATCCTATTGTTCTAGGGCCAATCAGACTGCTGCAATTTGGATCCTATTGTTCTAGGACCAATCAGACTGCTGCAGTTTGGATCCTATTCAACTCAGTACATAACACCCATCCTTAAGTTGCACTGGTTAAACTGCTTGAAATCCACATTGTAGATGTGATCTTGCAAAGAGAAGGCATGGTTCCACATGCCCTGCTCAAAAGCTGCAATGAGTGAAAAAGGCTCTTCATACTCCATCCATTTCCTTCCAGTAAGCCTACCATTGTTGACAAAGGAATCGGGGGTGCTGCAGTTGGACAGTTGCCTTGCTTGGTCAGATGGCCCGAATGGTTGGAGCACCATGGTATTTAAGGCATGCCTGCAAGGAGGTGTGGCCAGCTCTGACACAGAGCACTCTGCACTCAAATGGCAGGAAATGCAATCAAACTTCCGAATCTGAACTACACACAGGCTAACACCAGGCAGGCCCCAGAAGAAGGATCTTTCTTGAATCTTTTACTTTAAAACATATTAAAAGGACACTAAAACATGGGCATTAAAACTCTGGGCGGCTTCCAACAAAATCTTAAAATACAATAGTTCGTCAAACATTAAAAGCTTCCCTAAATTTAATGTTTTCCCTGGCTGGTTTGTTGCATTGAATTTGATTCAGAGCAATGGGCCTGTTGGGACATATTATCAGATAACATTGGACAACATTGCTTTTCACATATTTCTGTTCCCTCATTAAAATGGAAGCAAAGAACTAAAGGACTCCTGGATGGTTAAGTCTAATAAAATTTGACTATGTTTCTAATAAAATTTGACTTCGATTTCTTGTCCACGAAGAACACTGGGCTCCCCCCTGCCGCCTTGGATTCCCTGATGAATCCTCTCTTTAGATTTTTCTCGATAAAGTCCTTCAGGTCCTTGATCTCTCGCTCCGACATGGAATAGAGCTTGCCCACCGGCAGCGTGGCCCCCGGGATCCGGTTGATCTGGCAATCGTACGGTCGATGCGGTGGCAACGTGTCAGCCTCCCTCTCGCTGAACACCTCCTGTAGGTCCCGATAATACGGAGGAATTTCGGTCGTCCCTGCTTTGCATGCTGCTGCCATCCCGGCCTCCAACCGTCGAGGTAGCTCTAGGCCCAGGCAGTTCTCCATGCAGTGCGCCGACCCAAAAATCAGTGACCGTTGATGCCAGGAGACCACCGGATCGTGCAAGGCCAACCAGCTCATGCCCAGTATGATAGGCGGACCCGCCAACGTGGCCACGTGAAAGGCGATGACCTCGGAGTGGGTAGACACCCGCATCCTCATGGGAGGCGTTTGATGGGTCACTTCACCTCCCAACAGTTCTCTCCCATCAATTGTAGTGACTTGCAGCGGAAAATCCAAAGGCCTCAGGTTCAGTTGGTGCTGCTCTACAAACTCCTTGAAGAAGAAGAAGAGGAGTTTGGATTTGATATCCCGCCTTTCACTCCCCTTCAGGAGTCTCAAAGCGGCTAACAATCTCCTTTCCCTTCCTCCCCCACAACAAACACTCTGTGAGGTGAGTGGGGCTGGCCCAAGGTCACCCAGCAGCTGCATGTGGAGGAGCGGAGACGCGAACCCGGTTCCCCAGATTACGTGACCACTACACCACACTGGCTCTCCAAAAATGACGCCGAAGCTCCGGAATCCACCAAAGCCAACTCCTCCACCGCGTGGCCATTCGGGAGCTCTAGGACCACCTTCAACATTATGCTTGCTTTGGGGTGTCCGAGCCGAGGACTTTCGCTGTTGCTCCCGCCTGGCTGTTTTTTGTTTTTTTTAAATATATATATATATTATTAGAGTTTTCCAAATTATAACAAGAAAAATGAAAAAGAAAAAAGAAAATACAAAAAAGAAAAACATACAAAATAAAAACAGTTAAAAACACATTAATTTTCATAACATATCTTCCGTACACTTATTTTCCCAGACCTCCTCATACCTCCCTTTTTTGTATTCCAGTTCAATTTGTTAGTTCAGCAAATCCTTACCATCAAGTTTTTACCCTATTCTAATCTTTCATTACATTACCTTACTCTATTCTCCTCATTGTCCTATAAAAACCTTAACCTAAATCTTACTTTTATTTTATTTTTTTATAATATTTTATTAGGTTTTATCAATAGAAAAGTTTAGAAAAATACAAAAACCAAAAAGATACAAAATTACAAAATGCAAAAATACAAACATTAAACACAAAGAAATAAAAAGAAAAAACACATATAAAAGAAAAACAAAAATTCCCTCTTTCTTAATTTCTCATCTTTAGTTAACTTATTTTCCTGACTTCCTCACGTCTCCCATTTTTGTATCCTTTTTAAAGATTGGTTCAGCAAATTCATGTCCTATTAGTTAATCTATTATTAATCCCATCTTACATTTTACCTTGTTGCTAGAACCCCTTCAATTCATTTCAATGTCATCAGCATTCAAAAATTTTACAATATTTCTGCAAATAAGTTTTAAATTTCCTCCAATCTTCTTCCTCCAACTCTTCTCCCTGGTCTCGGATTCTGCCAGTCATTTCCGCCATCTCCATATAGTCTATTAGTTGCATCTGCCATTCTTCCAAGGTGGGTAGGTCTTGTGTCTTCCAATGCTTTGCGATGAGAATTCTTGCTGCTGCTGTAGCATACATAAAAAAAGTTCTATCCTTCTTTAACACCGATTGGCCAACTATGCCCAGGAGAAAGGCCTCTGGTTTCTTCGGGAAAGTATATTTAAATACCTTTTTCAGTTCATTATATATCATTTCCCAGAAAGCCTTAATCCTTGGGCACGTCCACCAAAGGTGAAAAAATGTACCTTCAATTTCTTTACATTTCCAACATTTGTTATCGGGCAAGTAATATATTTTTGCAAGCTTGACTGGAGTCATGTACCACCTGTACATCATTTTCATAATATTCTCTCTTAGGGCATTACATGCCGTGAATTTAATCCCGGTGGTCCACAACTTCTCCCAGTCAGCAAACATAATGTTATATCCTATATCTTGTGCCCATTTTATCATTGCAGATTTTACCGCTTCTTCCTCAGTATTCCATTTCAACAGCAGATTATACATTCTTGATAGTATCTTAGCATTGGGTTCTAACAATTCTGTTTCTAACTTTGATTTTTCCACCTGGAAACCAATTTTTTTATCCAAGTTATAAACCTCTCTTATTTGAAAGTAATGTAACCAGTCTCGCACCTTCTCTTTAAGTTTGTCATAGCTCTGCAATTTCAGTTTGTCACCTTCCTGTTCTAAAATTTCCCAATATTTTGGCCATTTAGCCTCCATGTTGAGTTTTTTCAAAGCTTTCGCTTCCATAGGTGATAGCCACCTTGGGGTTTTACTCTCCAGAAAATCTTTGTACCTTGTCCAGACATTAAACAATGCTTTCCTGACAATATGGTTTTTAAATGCCTTATGTGCTTTTACCTTGCCATACCATAAATATGCATGCCACCCAAATATGTTATCATACCCTTCAAGATCCAAAACATCTGTATTCTCAAGAAGTAGCCATTCCTTCAGCCAGCAAAAGGCTGCTGACTCATAATAAAGTTTAAAGTCTGGCAGGGCAAACCCCCCTCTGTCTTTGGCATCAGTAAGGATCTTAAATTTTATTCTGGGCTTTTTGCCCTGCCAGACAAATCTAGATATATCTCTTTGCCACTTCTTGAAACAGTCCATCTTATCAATAATTTGCAATGATTGAAATAAAAATAACATTCTCGGCAATACATTCATCTTAATAACAGCAATTCTACCCAGCAAGGAAAGCTTCAGATTCGTCCAAATTTCTAGATCTTTTTTCACCTCTGACCAGCATTTCTCATAGTTGTCTTTAAATAGGTTCACATTCTTGGATGTCATATTCACCCCCAGGTATTTTACTAATGTTAAGTCTGTCTCTTTCTGAAACCTCTCTTTCTCTACCGGCGTCATTTTTTTCTCCAAAACCTTAGTTTTCAATTTGTTCAATTTAAAGCCTGCCACTTGACCAAAATCCTGGATTACTTCTAGGGCCCTCTTAGTGCTGGATATCGGCTCCTGTAATGTCATAACGAGATCATCTGCAAAAGCTTTAAGTTTGTATTGTTTAACTCCGACCTGAATACCTTGAATCAAATGGTCCCTTCTAATCATGTTTAGCAAAACCTCCAGGACCGAAATGAAAAGCAATGGGGAAATTGGGCAACCTTGTCGTGTCCCTTTCTCTATTTTAAACTCTTCTGTAACCACATTGTTTACTCTCAATTTAGCTTTTTGTTCAGAATATATCGCACCTATACCATTTTCAAAGTTTTGTCCAACCCCCATCCCCTGAAGATTTTTCTTCATAAAACTCCAGGAAATGTTGTCAAAGGCTTTCTCCGCATCTACGAAAATCAAGACTGCTTTTGTGTTAATGTTCACCTGCAGCTTTTCCAGAATGTTAATTATATTCCTCGTATTGTCCGATAGATGTCTTCCAGGGAGAAAGCCGGCCTGGTCTTTATGTATCACCTCTGCCAAAACTTTTTTCAGTCTTCTAGCCAATATATCTGCAAAGATTTTATAATCCACGTTAAGTAGGGATATGGGGCGATAGTTCTTAAGTTGTGTCTTTTCAGACTCAGTTTTCGGTATAAGTGTGATATAAGCTTCTTTCCACGTCTCCGGCGCCTTTTTCCCCTCCATAATTTCATTGCAAACCTCCTTTAATGGTTGAATTAAATAGTCTTTCAAAGTTCTGTAATACTTGGATGTTAATCCATCAGGCCCTGGAGATTTGCCCAGTTGCATATTCTGAGTCGCGCCTTCCACCTCTTGTTCAGTTATTTTGTAATTCAATAATACTTTGTTTTCTTGAGAAATTTTTTGTAATCCATTAGTTTTCAGAAATTGATCAATTTCCGACTCAATCTGCGGCCCTTGTGTATAGAGTTGTTTAAAATATCTCTGGAAGCAGCTTCTAATCTCCTGTGGATTCTGAATATTCTTTCCATCCACTTCAAGATTGGTAACCGTGTTTAGTTTTTGTCTCTTCTTCAGCTGCCATGCTAACAGCTTCCCACATTTATTAGCTGATTCGAAGGTCTTTTGTCTCATCTGTTTAACTTTCCATTCAATGTCCTGATTTATCATTTTCATATATTGTACTTGATATGACTTAATTTCTCCCAAAATCTCTTGTGATTTTGGTTTAGCTCTAAGTTTTTTCTCTCCTTCTCTTCTTTTCTCCAAAATCTTCTCTTTTTTCTCATTTTGGGTTCTCCTTTTTATTGCATTTTGCTGAATCAAAAACCCTCTCATTACGGCTTTGCTTGCGTCCCAGATTGTTCTTTTCTCCACTGTGGTCTTCAGATTTATCTCAAAATAGTCTTTTATAATTTTTTGGGCCTTCTTGGTGATTTCTGGATCTCTAAACAAGGCGTCGTTCATCCTCCATCTGAAGGAACCAGTCAATGTGGGTTTCATTTCCATTTTCACAGGATTATGGTCGGAGCAAGTTTTTGGGCAGATTTCCACTTTTCGGATCTTAGGAGCCATTCCTCTGGTTATCCAGATTTGGTCAATCCTTGTCCAAGTCTTCTGGGCTTCAGAAAAGAATGTCCCCTCTCTACCTAGGGGGTTCTTAGTTCTCCAGATGTCAATTAAGTCCATATTGTCTGTCATTTCAAAAAAAGTTTTCGGTAGTCTTCCGTCTTTTGTCACCACTTGTCTTTCTGACTTATCCATATTTGTCGATACCACTCCATTCATATCTCCAAACCTAATGATGTTAAAGTCCAACAATGTCTCATGCAGTTTCTTATAAAAGTCTGATTTCCCCTCATTTGGTGCATATATCCCTACTATCAAGAATTTCTCACCTTGAAATTGTATTTCAATAGCCACAAATCTTCCTTGGTCATCTTTAAAGACAAATTTAGGTGATAAACTTTCTCTTGCGTAAATCACCACTCCTCTCTTTTTAACTTTGTCTGATGAAATAAATTCTTGTCCTAATCTTTTGTTAATTAATACTTTCCTGTGTGTTCTAGTCACATGGGTTTCTTGCAAACATATCAAGTCCAATTTTTCCTTTTTCAATAGATGAAAGATTCTTTTCCTCTTATCGGGGGAGTTCAAACCTCGAATGTTCCAACTTAGTACCTGCAGAGACATTGTATGGTTATTCTGCTTCTCCTCCGACTGCTCCCAGTGCTTGTTCTTGGTCTGTGGGTGGTATCACTTCTGGTTTGTCCAGTCCCAGTGGTAGCTTTGCTAGGTCCAAAACTCCTGGTTTTAATTTTGGTTCTTTTCCCTCTGCCTCTTTTTGTAGATCTTCCTCGTGATCCTTCAGGAATCTCACTTTATCCTCCTCTGATCTTATCTTCACCTTTTTCCCTCTGTAAGTAAAAGACAGCCCCTGGGGAAATTCCCACCTGAAGATGACACTGTTTCTTCTTAACAAGTTCACCAGGTCTCCGTAGTTGGCTCTGAGGTCCAATAGATATTTTGGGATATCTTTAAAAATTTCTATCCTTGAATCCTCTATTTCCAATGATTTCTGGTAATGTAGGCCCAGTATTTTGTCCCTCTCTTCTTTAGATCTGAGTGTAATCAAACAATCTCTTACCTTGTTCTTTCTTCCCCCTTTATTCCCTTTGCCAAGTCTGAAGGCTGTCACTATCTTGAAATCTTTCTCTGGATCAAGGCCCCAGAATTCTTCAAATTCCTGTGTAAGAAAGTCACTCAGCTTGCCTTCTTCCAATTCCGGTACCGCCCTGATCCTTAAATTAGCCTGTTTATCTCTCAATTCGATTAAGGACAGTTGTGCCTTATGGTCTTCTAATTGTTTATTAATTGGCTGTAATTTTCCTTCTACCGCCAGCACCTTTTCTTTAGCTTTGTCGGCAATTTTCCTTGTCAATTTAGATTCCTGCAACAATCGATCAATGGCCTGAGTATTGGAGCGGATAGTTGTAGTATTTAAGTCAATTTTAGCTGACAATTTTTCCAAAGCTCCAAATAATTTGTCTAATGATGCATTTAGTGTCTCTTCAGAGCCCGTACTTTTTGCTCCAGGCTGCCCAGTATCTTCTTTTTCTAGGACAGGAGGCACTACTATTGATTGTCTTCGTTGCTGCAGTCTAGTTTTTATCCTTGAAGGCTGGGGTTTTTCCTGATCCATTACTTTATCTTTAGAATTCAAGGGCACTCACACAGTCAAATTTCTTTTCTGGTGAGAAAGTTTCCAGGCCAGCTGTAATGGAAAATCCCCAGCTATATCCCAGGCCTCCTCTAGGGGAGCACCTTGGCAACAATGTTACTTTCAGGGCAACTTTTTTCCAAAAGCAGTCCTGCCCTTTTTAACTTTCACTTTTTCAATAAAAGGCAACAGTTACAAAGAGTCCTTTCCAGTTCAAATGCAGAGTGTTCACAAACAGTTACAAATGTTTATAAACGGTGCAACACTTTCTTACTGTCTCTGGCAGACCAATATCAGGGATTAAGCAGTGGTCTTTTTCCTCACTTTCTTATCCTCAAGTCCAAAATTTCCTTCTCCCCCTCACTCTAAGAGGGAGTTCTTGTATCTGGCACTAAAATTTAACTCCTCTTAGTTCTGCTTCTCCAGCTCTAGCTTCAAAAGTCTTTGCTTTAATCCTGTTTACAAAACCGGAAGACGGACTTCCTTTTTGCGCCTTCCCGCTTCAGTGCCAAATTCAAGTTCGTTGCGTCGATCAAAGGCAAACCAATCCTTTGATCTCCCGATTCTTAGAAAGTCTTACTCACGGGTTGTAGTTTGAAAGCCGAAATTTCAAAGGAAAAAGGTCAGCGCTCTCCGGCATCAGCTGTGCAGCTTCACTCCGCAGAAGTAGCGATCAACACTCAGCACCGCGCCACACACCCGTCTCGTTCCGGGACTCTTTACGAGTCCCTTCACCAAACGGGGTGTGTGTGTGTGTGTGCAAAAGGTGCCCGCCAAGTCCCACGGTCGCAGGCTTCCCTTGCCTGCGGTTTTCGGAAGGGTCCCCCGCTTCGCTGTAGCAGGGAGACCCGATTTCTGCAGAGCTTCTCCCTCCGACTTAGAGGGATTCCGCCATTGCCGATGGCGCCGCCTCCGGAAGTCTAACCTAAATCTTATTTTTAATAACTTCTCTTAACCATTATATTCTTTCCTAATCCCTTAAACTTTTATACCAGAGCCAAGCAGTTTCATTTCATGCATCCATCTAGTATTCATCAATTATGTAGGATAATCCTAATAACAAAAAATAAAAAAAAAGATAAAGAAAATCTTAATCCAACGTCCCATCCCCCAGGTCCCGGGTTTGTCAGTCCATTTATCCCATTAAACTGGCACATTAACCTGGTGATCTTATATCCGAGGCTCTTAAATCTCTTCCACTTCCCTTCCACTGTTTTTCTTCATATTTTCTTTTCACTCGTGTGATCTCCAATTTAATAATGCTTTTACCTCCTTCCAACCAAAAGGTCCCTTTTCCACAGTCCAAACTGAGCTCCATGTAGTACTTAAAAGCATGTTTCAAAGCCCCTCCAAACTTTGGAATCCCCATATCTCCAAGCCTCTCACAGTCCACTACCAAACTCGGAAAGTCCATATGTCCCTGCTCAGGGGGGTCAATCCAACCCCCCATTTCCAGTCCAATCCAAACTTCTTCTTTCCGAGTCTGATTTTTTCGAAAGCCAGTTGCCAATTCCAAAGATTCATGTTCCTGTACGGGCGCAACCTCCGTCTGTGACTCCATTTCTGACTCCCAAGATTCAGCAGAATCCTCTTCTTTCATCTGTTCTAACAAGGCACAATCTTGGTATAAATCCTGGGTAAACTCCATACTTTTTTTCTACTGCCTGTCCAAGATTTCCCACAGTCTGCTTAAGATTCCCAACCAAGTCAGTCATCAAATTCATTCCCTCATGGAATTCTTCCAGTAGAGCATTTGTTTTGAGAAAAGCGCACAACAACATTTCTGAGTACATTGTCCTTCAAGGTCACCATTCAATTCCCACAGGTTATACTGTAACGGCTGGAAAATCCCTAGTTACAGTTTCACTATCTCCCCCTAGAGGGAAAACTTCTGTTACAAATCCAGCCCCAAAGTTTCTTTTACTTTTAGATACTTTGTCAATCGTTGTTATTTTTAAGTTGCAAAAAGAAACAGTGGAATCGCAGCTTTTTTCTTCTTCTTTTAACTATCTGTCAAACAGCTTCTGTCCTGGTCAATGAGCTTCAAACGTCAGTCCTGACACCCCGCTCCCTGGGTCAGGAGGGTGGAAAATTACTTTGTTTTAAACTTACTTCTGCAGGATAAAACAGTCCAAAGAAAGCACCCCCTTCTCCTCCTGCTGCTGAAGGGGGGGTTCAGCTATTTTAGATGATGAAATCCACTCCTTTAAAATGATTTTCAAAACTCTAGTTTACTTTGTCTTTGCTTTGTTCAAATTACAAAAAAACGGAAGGTTGACTTCCTGTTAGACCTTTCCGTTTCAGTACCGAATTGTAATGCATTTTTGAGTCCAATTCCTTTCTTTTTCCAGTTCCTTAAATTGTGGTTCGATTTTCCCAAGTTTAGGTGGTTCTTTTTAGAATCCAAATTGTCCAAGAAGAAGGCAGCGCTCTCCGGCAGCGGCTGTGCGGCTTCGCTCCACGGAAATAGCGGTAGACTCTCAGCACCGCGCCACTTCCCCCTCTTCGCTTCGGAGCCCGTTATTGGGCTCCTTTGCGGGTTGGGGGGGCGCTAAGGGTGCCCACCGAGTCCCAAGGTCACAGGCTTCATCCGCCTGTGATTTCTAAAGGGTCCCCGCTTCGCCGTAGCGGGAAAGACCCGTTTCGCGCGGAGCTTGTCCCTCCGTTTCAGAGGGAGTCCGCCATTGCCGGTGGCGCCACCCCGGAAGTGCTCCCGCCTGGCTGTTGCCTTGGTTCACCACCAGCCAGGCTTCCCCATTTCCCGAAGTCTGGGGTTCCTCTGCCTCTGCCTGCTGGGTGGCCCCAACCATTCCCTGTGTGCTGGTCCCGGGGGGAGGTTACAGTGAGGTGTGGTCAGAGTCCGGTCCTGGGTCGAGGCTCTGGAGACTGTCCACCCAAGGGTGAAGCGGGGTCCAAAGCGAGGGGCCGGGCAAGGTCGAGAACTCTGGAAGAACAGGTCTGGGTGCTGGCAGAAACAGGTTTCCAACGACGTTGCTCCCGCAACCTGGGACCGGGCTGACTGGCCTTTATCTTCTCTGAGGCCAGGGGTGGTCCCGGCCCACAGGTGACCCGCCTCTCCTGGCCTTAAGGCGAGCACTCCTCCTGAGAGAACCCAGTTCCCTCTGCCTCTCTGCCCTGAGCCTCTGCAGCTCAGGAGAGGCTGGAGGATTACTGGACCCAGGGGGAGGCTCACCTTCCCCTGACAGGGCTGGGAGAGGCGCATCTGTAGGCAATTGGTCCTCAATCACCTCCGGAGCCAGAGTGGATTCATCTGGTGTCTGCTCCTGAGGATCCGGCACAGGTGCAGGCGCTTCAGATTCAAGGCCCTGCCCCAGCTCAGCCGGCCTTGGAGGCGGGGACTCCTTGCAGGCATGTCTTAAGCTTTAAGACCATGGGCCTCCAACCATTTGGGCCATATGACCAAGTAAGGCAACTGTCCAACTGCAGCAGCCCCATTTCCTTTGTAAAAGACGATGAGGAAACAAAAAGGTGAAGAAATAAGAAAGCACAGATTTTTGAAGAACAATTCAGTGATGCATCCCGGGGTATCAGCCCATGTGTAGTTCAGAATCTGCAGTTTGATTGCACCCAAATGGCAAAAAATGCAGAGTGCTCTGTCTCGGAGCTGGAAAATCAATAAAAAATTTTGAAACCCCCCCAGAAACATTGAAAATCTCATTTTCTTTAGGAAAACAAGGAGAACAGGGGATTAACCTCATGCTCTGAAAAGGCTGCAAAACAAAGATCATGCATAAATTGTGCCTAAGGAAGGTTCTAAACAGCTGAGGGGTGTAGGTTGGTCCTGCTGCTAGTACCCTGCCGCAACAACCGCAACAACCGCAACAAACGAGGGTTGTTTAAAAGATAGGGAATATAGAATGCAAAATGGTTGACAATTCAGACTGCCTGCTCTGGTCCAGTCCTGTACTGACAGTACCTTCCCAGAGTATGATATTGTGATGTTTCCTACATCTCAGCCGTTCAAACAGTGGCTTGGGTGGGTGGCACCAGTCGCAGATAAAGTGCCTTTGCCCATGCAAGTGGGAGTTGGCCCCCTTCACACCTTTTGGACTTGGGAGCTTTCAGTGTGTTAAAAGGTCATTGTCCGCCTAGTCATAGGAGGAAGGATGGAGGGAGTATTAAGTTTCTGCTTGCCTCTGATGGTCAGATGACTTTCTGTTGAAATTTAGACTTTCAACCCAATTGAAATATACTCAGAGTCGAGAGTGGATTTCATGCTCTTTATTCAGCTCATGGTGGTGAGGAGGGAATGGAAGTCCCCTCAAAGTATCTGCTTTATATACATTATTTACACAATGGGCTGCACGTGATTGGCTAATTCCGGAATTCTCCTGTAGGCCAGTCAGGTTGTGGATTCACTTCTATCTGGAGCTGGATTGGGTGGCTCCTGCCAACCAATCATACTGCTGCATTGTTCTAGGACCAATCAGACTGCTGCATTCTGAATCCTATTCTGAATCCTATTGTTCTAGGACCAATCAGACTGCTGCATTTTGGAGCCTATTGTTCTAGGACCAATCAGACTGCTGCAGTTTGGATCCTATTCAACTCAGTACATAACAATTCTGAATCCTATTGTTCTAGGTCCAATCAGACTGCTGCAGCTTGGATCCTATTCAACTCAGTACATAACCACAGTTCAAGAAGGACACTGACAAACTGGAACGTGTCCAGAGGAGGGCAACCAAAATGGTCAAAGGCCTGGAAACGATGCCTTATGAGGAACGGCTAAGGGAGCTGGGCATGTTTAGCCTGGAGAAGAGGAGGTTAAGGGGTGATATGATAGCCATGTTCAAATATATAAAAGGATGTCATATAGAGGAGGGAGAAAGGTTGTTTTCTGCTGCTCCAGAGAAGCGGACACGGAGCAATGGATGCAAACTACAAGAAAGAAGATTCCACCTAAACATTAGGAAGAACTTCCTGACAGTAAGAGCTGTTCGACAGTGGAATTTGCTGCCAAGGAGTGTGGTGGAGTCTCCTTCTTTGGAGGTCTTTAAGCAGAGGCTTGACAACCATATGTCAGGAGTGCTCTGATGGTGTTTCCTGCTTGGCAGGGGGTTGGACTCAATGGCCCTTGTGGTCTCTTCCAACTCTATGATTCTATGATTCTATAACACCCCTCCCCTCTAAGTTCCAGTCCTGTCCGGGAGGTTGCATTCATAGTCCTCAAGGTACACCGACGGCCTACGTGTGCGTTGCAGCCTGGGGTGTTCCCTGGTCCGGGGTTCAGGTTCTGGCTTGTGTTCCAATGATGCTGGCTGTGATGGGGCCGTTTGGTCTCCTTGTCCTTGTCGATTTGTACGTAGTTCCGCTCGGTTGCGTTGAGTGTCTGGGAAAAGTATGCCACCGGTACCTCTCTTCCATCCGGGAGTCCCAGGACAGCGCCGATGCCATAGGGCGAGGCGTCGCATGCTAGCATCACCGGCAGCCTCTCGTCGAAGTGTGCCAAGACCGCGTTTGAGACAAGCAAGTCCTTGACTGCCTGGAATGCGGCCTCCTGGCGCTGGCCCCACACCCAAGGAGCCCGCTTGTCCAGGAGTCTGTGTAGGGGCTCCGCTACCGCCGCCTTGTGGGGAAGGAAGGAATGGTAAAAGTTCAATAGTCCCAAGAAGGCCTGAAGTTCAGTCTTGCTCTTGGGCGCTGGGGCATCACAAATGGCCCGTACCTTGTCCCCAGTTGGGTGGACCCCTTCTGCGTCCACCATAAATCCCAGAAAGTCCACCTGAGGCAATCCTAGTAGACATTTTTCCCGCTTCACCTTGAGACCCGCCGTCTGGAAACGCTGCAGAACGGTGCGGAGGCGGTCCTCAAACTCCTCTGGTGTGAGCCAAGCAATCAACACATCATCGAAGAAGGGGGTGACGCCAGGAATCCCTTTAAGGAGAGAGTCCATTAGATTCTGGAATATTCCTGGTGCCACGCTGACACCGAATTGCAGCTGCTTTACCCTGAACGCTCCTCTGTGCGTCACAGTCGTCTGTGCCTCTGCTGTGGCAGCTGTTGATATGCTTGGGCCAAGTCCAGCTTGCCAAAAAATTTTGACCCAGCCGGGGTGGCAAGGACATGGCTGACCACTGGCACTGGGTATGCATGGGCCGTGAGGGCCTTGTTTATGGTACATTTGTACCATTAGGCTGGACGGGTGTGAGGATTGGGGTTTCCCAGGGGGCATTAGGCTCCAGCACTCCTTGCTCCACGAGCCGGTCCAATTCCTCGTCTATACGAGGTTTCAGGGCAAACGGGACCCAGCGGGCCTTGAGCCTGACAGGTCGTACTGCGGGGTCAAGCTGTAGAGCAATGAGGGGGCGTATACTGTCCCAATTTCCCATCGAAAACCCCCGGAAATCTTGGCATCTTGGCAAATTGCCCTGCCGTCCAGCCAGCGCTTCCCCTGCGCAGCTCTGCTCGGAAGCCTGAAGCTGACCTAGGCAGGGGGGGCAGAGTGCACGCAGCGAGAAACTGTTGCTGTACGTGTGTGTAAACATAAATCAGGCTTTCACGCACGGTGTCTTCCTTATCTTCTAAAAGTCTTTATTTGTGTAGAAAAACAGCTCTTAAATCTCTCCGGGCGACAACTCACACATCTTGCGTCCTCTCTCCGCAAAAACGAAACAGAACTGAACTCAGGAAACACTCCCCTCAGTAAACTCAACCACGCCTCAGAATGTAAGACGTCACACAGAACCTCTTAACCCTGTAGGTTCTGATTCTCTCCACACCCCCTCTCGCCTTACAATCTGAGAGGAGTTGTGGACACACATATTTACAGACCCTTGAGAGTTCAACACCTTCCCCATTGCCTTGCGCCTCTTCCTGGCGTCTTCGTCAGGCACCTGTTGAACCTCCTCACAAATCTCAGATTCGCACCCAGCCACACCAACCCAAACACTAGTGGCTTCATACCTTTCAGGTGGAATTCCCTTTGTTTCCTGAGATGAATGCCTGGGCACAAACTCAGGTGCTTCTTCTGACCCACTGGGGCCAGCAAGTGCGTCTTCTTCACCAGACGACTCCCCCTCTGACTTGACCCATCTGTGAGCTTTCTCCATTATGCTAACAGGAGATGAAGGCTCACTTTTGGACACTCCTTTAACAACCCGTGGAGATGCCCAAACCTGTTCCGGACCTTGATCCTGGACCTGGTCCTCATTTTCAGGTTCAGCCTCTAGCTCTCCTTCCTCCTCAGATTCAGATAGACAATCTGAGTGAACGTCAGGGCTCACTTTGCGCCTTGCCCAACCATCCTGCTCACAGAACTCAGCATACTTGCTGACCAGAAGCTTGGTCTGATCACCCTCTGGGTATGCAAACTTCCACCCATTTGTTGCAGGATCATACCCACAGAAGATCATTTCCTGGACCTTTGGACCACCCTGCTCTTGCAGAAACTTCAGTACCGACACCACAGCTTTCGATCCAAATACACGGAGGAAATGCAGGTTTGGCTTCTCTCCGTAAAGCATAAAATGCGGGGTGTCACCTACCACTGAATTGTAGGACCTATTCTTCGTGAAATTTACAAATTTAATTCCTTCCCCCCAAAAGCTTTGAGGCAAACCAGAGTCATTCAGTAGAATCTCTGTTGCTTGAACCAGAGCTTTGCTCCTAAGCTCTGCCACTCCCTTCTCCTGAGGAGAAGTCACCTTGTGACGTATCCCTTTCTGGCGAAAGAATTTCTGCAGAGCAGACCCAGTGACCTCCGACCCTCGGTCACTCTGGAACCCCTGCACCTTGGTGGAGAACCTTTGTTCCACCTCCGCAATCCAATCTTTGATCAGTTGCGTTGCATCCTCTTTCCGTTTCAGAGGATAAAACCAGCCAACCTGGCTAAAATCATCCTGCAGCGTCAGCCCAAACCTGGCCCTGCCAAGACTCTGCTTTTGCATGGGCCCAAAAAGGTCTGTGTGCACAAGCTCAAAAGGCTTTGTGGCCACCCTCTCCACTCTGGGAAAACCACACCCTTTTACATTGGCTTTTCTGCAAGCCCTGCACCTTAGGGGTTTACCACATTCCCTTATTTTGCACCCTTTAGTGCACTCCGATAGCATCTGGGTATCCTCACAGGAACCATGTGACATTTTCTTGTGCCACACGCAAGCACATGAAACATGAGCATGAACATTTGCAGACTTTGCCTGTACTTTCTCAGTACACCCTTTACCCTCCAGAGGTGATTCAAGAACAAAAAAGCCGTTGTGCCCTTTTGGAACACTGATCAGGACTTTCCCCCCTCTGGAAATTGTGCAGACATCCTTCTCAAAGCAAACCTTATACCCCTCCTGTAAGAGACAAGGTACAGATAAAATACAATGTTGTATCCCCGGTGCCACGTAGACTCGCAGCTGCGCCTGCAAAACAGAAACATAAACATGTCCAACTTTAGACAATGGCTTTTGTAAATTGTCTGCAAAACACACTGTCTTCCCAGCCAAAACAGGTTTGCAGTCCCACATCTCAACACCAGGTGTCTCAGTTATCAGATGTTTGTTGACAGTACTGTCAATAATCCAACGTATCACGTTGCTCTCACTGCAGCTGTCCTTCCAAGCTGCCATCGCAACAAACGTCTCGCTGCCCCCGTCCTTGGGGCCTTTGCAGGTGTCCTCTACAACCGCCATGGATGCAGTTAGCTGATAAGCGCCGTCTTCCTCCTCTGAGCCACGTCCTCTCTGTGACTTCCCACGCCTGCCTCCTCTGCTGGACTGGTTGCCATGGAAACCCGGCTGATTCCCATGGGAAACGACCTTGGAGACATCCTGCCCTGTCTCCCTTGCTCTCTGTGGGCAGTTGCGACGCAGATGGTCAGGAGAATTGCAAACGTAGCAGCGACGAGTGGAAAAACACTGGGGTGAGCTCTCAGCTAACAAAGCTTCCGGGCCAGCTCCGCCCCCTCTGAAACAGCACTTCCCCTCGTCATACACAGTGGAAACTTTTCCAAACTGGCTTTTGGGCTTCTCTGCCCCCCCCCCCGACACCTCCAACAGCACTCCGTGAGGCTGTAAAATCAGGGCTTCTGGCTGAGCACTCGGCATCATCCTGCTCCTGGCCTCCTGCTGAGCTTTGACACAAACCCCTCAGCACTTTCCAGGCTTCACAGGCCGACTCAATGCCTTCCAAATGCGGCAACAGCTTAGCATGTACGCTTGCTCTCAACATGCAGATCTCAGCTCTCACTGCTTTCTCTCTCTGCATTTTCTCCTCCAGAAAAGCAGACTGCAGCTTTTCTGCATCTCTGTCCACCAGTTGTGCATTTTCAGCAGCAGCTGGTTTGGCTTGGGACGGCTCTTTCTTGCATACTTCCCACAGGCCAGTTGCCCAAAACCAGGCTCTCACCCTCCTGACCCAGGTTTCCCACGACTGGGTGGTGAGCTCTTCAAGCTTCTCAAGCGGAGCTTCAAGCACCTCTTGGTCATCTGCCATCTTCCCCCGGGGCCCAGCGTACTCACGTAAACAAACAGCCGCTCTCCAGCTCCCGGTCCAGCAGATCAGCTCCTCCCAGCTGAGTTCGTCTGCCTCTCTCAACTTCAGGCAGGACTCAAAGCTGGCTACAGCGTCGTCAGCTTGCCTCCAAACGTTAGGCACAGCTCCAAGCTCTCTGCAGCCTTTCCTCAGCTGGCTCCCACACACCGGCACGTCTGGCAACAGCTTCAAAGCGTTTCTGACCATCCATAACCTCTTGGCATCTTGGCAAATTGCCCTGCCGTCCAGCCAGCGCTTCCCCTGCGCAGCTCTGCTCGGAAGCCTGAAGCTGACCTAGGCAGGGGGGGCAGAGTGCACGCAGCGAGAAACTGTTGCTGTACGTGTGTGTAAACATAAATCAGGCTTTCACGCACGGTGTCTTCCTTATCTTCTAAAAGTCTTTATTCATGTAGAAAAACAGCTCTTAAATCTCTCCGGGCGACAACTCACACATCTTGCGTCCTCTCTCCGCAAAAACGAAACAGAACTGAACTCAGGAAACACTCCCCTCAGTAAACTCAACCACACCTCAGAATGTAAGACGTCACACAGAACCTCTTAACCCTGTAGGTTCTGATTCTCTCCACAGGAAATTCCTTGCATATGGCGTCCACGTCCACTTGTAAGCTAGTGTGGTTCACCCCGGTGACGGCTAGCCCCAGTGGTCCAAACTATGCCAATCCCAGTAAGCTAATGTAGGGGCCCTTGACCACAAGCAAGTCCAGTTGCCGCGTCCACCCTCGATATTGCACCCTGAAGGTCCCCACCCCCATTGTGGGGACCTTACGTTTCTGGAAGTCCCGGAGGGTGAATGGGGCCGGCCTGAGTTTGGGACCCCCAGTAGGACACAGTTTCTTTAAGGTCCTTGCCGAGATTATGGATAGAGTTGAACCCATGTCAAGCTCCATGTGGCACGGGGCCCCCTCTATCTGTACCTCTACATAAATTTTCTCTACATTGGGGTGGGGCAACTGGTATACCTGGAAGTCTGTGAGCTCTGTCGAGTTGCCTTGGTGCGTTGGGCCCTGGGACCTGGAGCTCTTCGATTGGTCATCTGATGCCTGGCGTCGGGTGGGCCGAGCCCGACACACCCGGGCGATATGTCCCAATTTTCTGCACTGCCTGCACTCTGCGTTGCGGAAACGGCAGGTCCTCTTCTCGTGACTCTCCCCGCAGCTTGCGCAGTTCCCTCCTTCTCGTTGAGGCAGCTGTGGTCTGTGTGCTGCTTGAGTGCGCTGCTGTACTCGGTGCACCTCCTCCCTGTCAGATCCTGAGTCGTCGGTGAGGTCTTCGTGGTGGACCCTCGGTTGGGACAGCAGGCTTGGTTCGTGCCTCTTGCGTCGACCTCTCGGCAGCTTCTGTTGCCAGGGCCTCCTCTGTGGGAGTTGGAACTTAACTGGTTAAGTTGTTCCCATGATGCCTCAGCATTCTGACGTCAGCTTTCGAAGCTGGGAGGAGTTTGGGCAAAAGATTGCCAGTCCCACTCTGTGTTCCGTGGGGAAAAGACGTAGCCTGTAATGGCGGAGAGGAGCCCAGGAAATCCCTGGGGGAAATGTTGGAATAAATGCTGTAAATAGACGAACTGGACTCTGTGTGTTTGTCTGGAAGCTGAATCAAGCTGGTGACAGTTCTACACCGCTGTGTGAAACTCTGCTGAGCCGTGACTGAGTGGCGCAGCTGAGGGAAGCGCGCCGGACCGGGCAGCCATAAATCGCTAATCGAGGTTCGTAAATCAATTAGCGGGGGTCACGGCTAATAACCAAAAGTCACAGGTTATGGATCATCATCGCTTGTAAAACTGTCACAAGAGGCTGCCGAAATGCGTTTGAAGTTCGGCAGGAGATGGTGGTTGTTTTTGCCTGGTGTTAAGAGGCAAGGAGAGCTGCGGAGCTAAAAAAGCGGCTGGCTGAAAAACGCAGAGGACTGCTGTGGAGCCAAGGAGCTGAGAGCAGCAGGGTATCGTTTCTCCGGACGGGTGCTGGATGAGCTGGTGATCTTGTAAGTACAGCTTGGGGCCCCTTGGGAGAACGGAAGAGGATGGCAGGCTGCCAGGTCTTGGAGGACTGTGGGAGGCTCACTTTAAGAAGTTGGGCAACCTGGCTGCTGATCTGAAGTCTACTGTTCTGGGTGCCAGGAAGCCAGAGGCCGTTCAGCGCTCCAGGGTGTTTGTGAGGCTGGAGGCGGAAAGCAAGGGCCGGGAGATGGCTGCTTCAGAACAGAAAGACAAGATGGCGCTGATCACCTACGTGAGAGCCGGTGCACAGCTGGGAAAGGCTGTGGGCCCCAGAGGGGGGGCAAAGGGACTATTGGCACTTGGAAATGTACTGCTGTGTTTGCTGTGAAGCTTCAGCAGGAGGCCAGAGCCCTGGAGAAGGACTACAAAAGCCTAAAGATGGCTGGAGCCCCTGTCCCTGATGCTTTAGCCACTAGGAGTGCTGCTGAGCAGGTCGGGGGGGCGGAAGGTTTCCAAAGGCACGTTTAAAGTTTTCCACTGTACGTGCTGGAATGAAGTGGAGGTTCAGAGGGGGCGGAGCTGGCAAGGAGTGCTTTTCCGGAAGAAGGAGAAGGAGGCCAGCTGGGAGGAGCCCCGGAGCAGTATTTTTCCACTGGAGTTCGTCATTGCTACAGGCTTCAAGGCCAGCCATCTGCTGCAGCGGGAGATACGTGCTGCAGAGTTGTCTGGGAACTCTGAGATAAGTCCAGTCTTCAGAGCAACGCAGGATGTTGCGGTTTTCGGACGCTGCCGAGGACTGAGGCAGCGGGACGTTTGTTGCTTCTATTGGCAACTGTGAAAAAACAACTCCAGCCAGGACACGATGACACGCTGGGTGTTTTGGTTTCTGCTATCAGGCAGCACCTGATAGGCAAGCTGCGGAACTGCAGGGCTGTTTTCAACAGGAACAATTGTTTTATTGGCTAACGTGTTTTTCTCTCCTTCACAGGAGGAGCTAGAGATCTGCGTTGTGCCGGGACTGAATAGTTGTCAGTCATCTATATCTGCTCTAACGAAGCAGGGGTTCAAAGATGTGCTTTGAAAATGGCACCTGTTCCATTTTCAGAGGGGGGCGACAACGGGTCAACATGGCGAAGAGCAAGAACAATTTCTTTGTTCTGGAGTCACCTATGGAGGGTGGTGGGAATGCTGGAAAAGCACAGGTGCAGTGTGCTAAGGTTCCCAAAGATGTGCAAAAGTTGCACAGGTGCACAAAAGGGTACAAGCTCCGGAAATGTGGGAGGAGGTCCCAAGGGTGCAGGGCATGCAAAGGTGCAAAGGTGCTTGGTTTTCCCGGGTTTGGGAGAGTAACCAAAGAGCCCTTTGAGCTTGTTCACACAGATCTGTCAGGACCCAAGAGGTCTGAGAGTCTGGGTGGGGCCAGGTATGTGCTGTCGCTGACAGGTAACCACAGCCAGGTTGGCTGGTGTTTCTCTCTCAAATCACAGGGGGAGGCGGCGCAACTGATCCAGAATTGGGTTGCAGAGGTGGAACTAAGGTTCTCCACCAGGGTGCAAGGGTTCAAGAGCGACCGAGGGTCACAGTTTACTGGGTCTGCTCTGGAGGTATTTTTCAAGGAAAAGGAAATACGTCACCAGGTGACGGGTGCAAAGTCTTCTCAAGGGAGAAGGGAGGCTGTGGCTGAACCCAGTGATGGGGATAAGGTCCAGAATCAGGGTTCAGATCCCGGTGATGGGGACCAGGTCCAGGGTCAGGGTTCAGGGCAGGTTTGGGCATCTCCAAGGGTTGTGAAAGGAGTGTCCAGGTGTGAGGCTTCATCTCCGGTAATGGAGAAAGCTCACGGAAGGGTTGTCAAGTCAGAGGGGGAAGAGTCTGACGGAGAAGACACAACTGCTGGCCCTAATGGGTCAGTAGGGTATCAGGTCACAGGTGCGTGGAAAAGTGTCGCACAGTGTGATTCTGGGAGTGTTGAAGGGGTTCAACAGGTGCCTGGGAAAGATGCCGGGAAGGGGCACAAGGCAAAGGGGAAGGTGTTGAACTCAGAGGGTCTTGTCAGAATGTGATGCAAGAGGGGGTGTGGGAGTTGGAACTTAACTGGTTAAGTTGTTCCCATGATGCCTCAGCATTCTGACGTCAGCTTTCGAAGCTGGGAGGAGTTTGGGCAAAAGATTGCCAGTCCCACTCTGTGTTCCGTGGGGAAAAGACGTAGCCTGTAATGGCGGAGAGGAGCCCAGGAAATCCCTGGGGGAAATGTTGGAATAAATGCTGTAAATAGACGAACTGGACTCTGTGTGTTTGTCTGGAAGCTGAATCAAGCTGGTGACAGTTCTACACCGCTGTGTGAAACTCTGCTGAGCCGTGACTGAGTGGCGCAGCTGAGGGAAGCGCGCCGGACCGGGCAGCCATAAATCGCTAATCGAGGTTCGTAAATCAATTAGCGGGGGTCACGGCTAATAACCAAAAGTCACATCCTCCAGGGCGACCTGGAACGTTAGGTCCTTCTTAGCGTAGAGGCGTCGTTGCAGCTTCTCATCCTTCAGGCCACTGAAGCATGTTCTCCAATTCTGAGAAGTTGCAGAACCGAGCAGCTTGGCGGAGAGGTCACAAACCCAGTTATGGTTTCCCCAGGGGCTTGCCGCTTTGCGTAGAAGGCATTTCGACGAGCCACCACTGAGGGCTACGGCGAAAAGTGCCCCTTCAGCCGTTCCATTATTGTTTTGTATGGAACAGTAGCGACGTCTTCAGGCGCAAGGAGAGCCCGGGCGATTTCAAACGTCTCCTCTCCGCAGACGCTGAAGAATATCGCCCTCTTCTTGGCATCTTCTTCGTCGGTGACCCCTTTGGCTTCTAGGAGGAAGGTGAAACGGGAGGCATACTGTCAGAGCTGCTCCCAGATCCTAGCTCACCGAGGATCACGCTAGCCAGCGTTCACTTTATAAAAGTCTTTAATGAGTTACAGTTTCCATTTCCAAGCTGCCGCGTGCAGCTCTACATCTTATAAGCTAGACCGGCGAAGCTCCGTCTGAGTCTCCGCCCCCTGTACACCAACTTAATACCCTAGCCTTACTCCACCTTTTCCGCCTGACCGTTCTT
This sequence comes from Podarcis liolepis, assembly GCF_965112155.1. Lineage (NCBI taxonomy): Eukaryota > Metazoa > Chordata > Lepidosauria > Squamata > Lacertidae > Podarcis > Podarcis liolepis. The sequence continues at coordinate 37,052,962 of NC_139568.1, forward strand.
CTCTGGGTCCCTCTGCCCCCCGTGGTCTCTTCCTTCCTGGACTCTTCTGACGCTGAACCCCGGGACCCTTCTGTCTCCTTGCGTCGGGCTTTAGGACCTGGCTCCCTTTCCGGGCTGCTTACTGCGCCGCCTTCCTGTGCATTTGAACTTGGCGCGCGCGCCCAACCTTCCACTTTCCGCTTGACAGTTTCTTCGCTCCCCGATGGAGGTGTGGCCACTCCTGACTCATGCCCTCCCCCCTGCGGCGAGCTTCCGGAGCTCGATACCTGGCGCCCTTCCTCTCCACTGCGCTCTGTTGGGGACGCTGGCCCCGATTTCCAACTGCTGCCCTCTGAACCCCCTCTGGACCCTTCTTCCTGGGGTGTCCCCCTAGGCTCCCCCCTTGCTCTGGCCACTGGCGCTCCTTTCTGTGAATCTTCTGATTCACTGGAAAGACTCGGCGATCTCGGGTCGTCGTCATCACTCATCTTTTCTTCGGACTCCTCCCCCTCGCTCTCTGTTTCCTCCCTTGCCCTCGCCTCTGCTCCTGAACCCCTGACATCCATCCCCCCCTCGAAGCCCCCCTTTCCCCCCTCCCCTCCTTCCGGTGCGGGTACTGGGTGCTGCAGTGTCATGGGGGCGAATGCCGGATACAGTTCGCTCCCCTTGGCGGGCCTCCAACTGAAGACTTCTGGTTCTTCCTCCCTGCGCTCGTCGACAACGATCACCTCCGCTTCCATCTCTGTGCCTCCGTGCTCGAACCCAAGATCCTCCCCGTACATGTCCACGTCCGTCTCCGCCTCAGTCGTTCCCGGGTCCGTCGCTCGACCTGGAACCTCCAGCCACTTCCTGCGCCACTGTTCCTCTGGTCTATCGTCCCACCAATACGAGGCATCCGAGGCCGATCCCGAGGGTGATTCTTCCGGGGAGTGTGTGTCCAGTGAATGTTCCACTTCCGAGTCAAACCCGTGGAACGTGCTGGCTGAAAGCGTCGGTGTGAAAAGCCAGTCGTCGAAAAAGTCTGCTGGCATGGGCCTGTGTAGGAAGAGGGCATGAAATTCGTCCTTGAGCAGAGGGTCTTCCAAAGCGTAACCTTGCACCCAGCAATTGGCACTGGCCGGGGTGCCCTCCCTGGCGAGAAGGTATTCTACTCCCTCTTCCCCCCATCTAGAGTCCAAAATTTCTGTGACCTCGTTGATGGGCTCCTCCTGTGGCACTCCCCCTTGCTCGGTCCCCTCTCGGAGCGGACTCGGTGCCGTTCCTGGTTCCTGAAATCTGTGCGGTGTCTTGTATGGAGTGAGCACCGATCTGTGGAACACCGGATGCATCCTGGATCCCTCCGGAAGCGTCAGCCTGAAGGCCACCGGGTTGACCTGCGCTTCGACTTGGTAGGGCCCCAGTTGTTTATGCCCTAGTTTCTTCTTCGCCAACGACCTGGCCGGCACTGCGTGGGCTGCCAACCAGACCCAGTCTCCCACTTGGATCTCTTCGCCAACCCTCCTGTGTTTGTCCGCTTGCACCTTGTATGCGTGTTTAGCCAGCTCCAGGTGCCACCGAAGCTGATCGTGGACCTCCTGCAACTCCGACGCGAACGTGTCTGCTGTCTGCGGCTCCCCCTCCCCCATTCTTTCCAGTCCCGGGAAGGTTCTGGGGTGCCTTCCGTTGTTGGCGAAGAACGGCGTCACCCCCGTGGACACGTGCTTCGTGTTGTTGTAGGCGAACTCGGCGAGGGGCAGGTAATCCACCCACGTTGCAGGCTGTTGATTCGCATAACATCTCAGGTACTGCTGCATGATGGCATTGACCCGCTCCGCTTGCCCGTTGGTCTGCGGGTGTCTAGCCGACGCCAGGTTGATCTTGACGTTCAGGAAGCCCATCAGCTTCTGCCAGAAGTTCGAGATGAACTGCCGCCCCCGGTCAGACAGTATAGACCGCGGCAGACCGTGAACCTTGAACACGTGATCTATGAACAGTTTGGCGGTTTGTTCCGCCGTGGCCACCTTCGCACACGGAATGAAATGTGCCATCTTGGAGAACAAGTCCACCACCACTAGCACTGCTGTCTTGCCCCTCGAGCTGGGCAGATCCGTGACAAAGTCCAGGGCCACTCTCTCCCATAGTTCGAACGGGGATTGCAGCGGTTCCAGCAGTCCCGCCGGCGGTCTGTGTACTGGTTTGGCCCTCTGGCAGGTGTCGCACCTCGCCACGTAGTCCGCGACTTCCCCTCTCATTCTGGGCCACCAGAAGTCTCTGGCGACTAATTCCATCATCTTCTCTGTGCCAAAGTGCCCGGCAGTGGGCGCGTCGTGCAACTGCTGCAGTACCTTGGCACGAAGATCGTCTCCCGGCACGTAGATGGCCCCTTTACGGAGGAGTAATCCATCGCGAACCTGGAACTCGCCGGTCGCCGCCGTGCCCTTGTGCACCTCTGCCATCTTCGCTCGCGCGAAGGAATCGTCCTGCAACGCACGCCGTACCGCCTCCAGGTCAACAGTCGCCGAAGCGCACGCCCACGCTGTCGGTGCGAAGATGTGCATGGCCGCCGCTGGCGTCGCCTCCTCGAGGTATTGCGGTTTATGGGATAGGGCGTCCGCCATGACGTTGGTGTCCCCCGGGACATACTCTATACGGAAGTCGAAGTCCGCAAAGAACTCTGCCCAACGTATCTGCCTCTGGTTCAGGAACCGCGCCGTGCGCCAGTGCTCCAGATTCCTGTGGTCCGTGCAGACCTGTACTGTGTGCTTGGCTCCGATCAGGAAGTGCCTCCACGCCTTGAATGCGGCATGAATCCCTTTCCCGGAAGGTTAGGGAAATCTTCCTTGGATGTAGAATCAGGGATTGGCGATTCAGTGAGGGGTTGAGATTGTATTTGCAGTTCTTCATACGATCAGTGTTTGGTGGGGCTTTCTGCCGGCACAATGGAACATCTACTGCCCCATCTTGGGCTGTCTGAACCGGCTGGTCATCCAGTTTTTGCTGCAGGCTATGCAGCTGAGAGGATAGGCCGTCAATTTTCTTAAATATACAGTTTAGAGTTCTAATTACTAGATGGAGTTGCTCACATCCTAAGCAGTCCGCAGAATCGGCTACCAACACCTCCTTCGGATAGGGACCCTCCCCATTTGTATTACCATTAGCGTTTCCAATTTGTAGCGTCTCAGGAGCCTCATCTTTTGATGTTGTTTCAAGGGCAATTAGGGGATCGAAACGATTTTGAGTTACTATTGAGTAGGTACATTCCTCGGTGCCTCTCCCTCCTTTAAGTGAACCCTTCCTTGATTGCTTAGGCCTCGGAGAAGATAACGCTTAATTGGTGAGGAAATACATAAAAGTGATGTAAACATGTTTATGTATGCCACAATGGCTGCAAGGACACTTCTGGCTCAGAAATGGAAGCAGCAGGAACTTCCAACACTGGAAGACTGGCAGCTCAAGATGATGGAGTTCGAAGACATAATCCGGAATCAGCGTGACGAACTGTTTCCAAAGGACTGGAACACATTTATGAAAGAAAATTGTAAACATTTGAAAACGTTTGTAGGCTTGAATTGAAATGTTTTGTAATGTAACTATAAGGAACTGATTTACCGATAATAAGGTGAAATATTATAATTTGACAAAGGGTAAATAAGTGCTTATAGAAATGCGAAGAATATGGAAAGTTATGTGGAAGTCAGAAAGAGGTCGATGCTCTTATATATATTTTTTTAAAGTAATTTTTATTGCATTTTTTTTCCAATTACAGACAGAAGAAAAAAAAAAGAAAAAGAAAAGACACGAAAAGAAGATAAAAAGAATCATAACCTTTCAACAGCTTATTTCAACTTTCTATCGAACTTCCCCACATCTCCCGCACAATGCATTCTTGACAATAAATTTATCAGCAAATTGTAACCTTGTTTCATGTGTTTCTTTTGTACTTTCAATTGCAGTTTAAGTTTAAATCCCTTATTATCCATTTACTCTGAAAACAAAACATATTATCATTTTTAACATTTAAACTTTGATTCTTTCAATAATATTATCCAATTTCATATATATTGCACTCTCATTGCTGGGGCTAACATTTCAGGTTATGCGTCATTTTATAGTTCATATAACTTATAAAATTTTTGCAAATAGTCCTTGAATTTTTTCCAATCCTCCTCCATTGCTTCTTCTCCCAGATCTCTGGCGGTCATCTCGGCCAACTCCATGTAGTCAATCAGTTGCGTTTGCCACTCTTCCAGTGTGGGCAAATCTTGAGTCTTCCAATATTTGGCGATAAGAATTCTTGCTGCTGTGGTAGCATACATAAAAAACGTTCTATCCTTCTTTAACACCTTTTGGCCCATAATGCCCAAGAGGAAGGCCTCCGGTTTCTTAGGAAAGGTGTACTTAAACACCTTTTTTAACTCATTATAAATCATTTCCCAGAAGGCCTTCACTCTTGGACAGGTCCACCAAAGGTGAAAGAATGTTCTTCAGCCTCCTTGCACTTCCAACATTTGTTATCAGACAAATGGTATATCTTAGCAAGCTTGACTGGGGTCATGTACCACCTGTATATCATTTTCATAATGTTTTCTTTCAAGGCATTACACGCCGTAAATTTCATACCGGTGGTCCATAACCTTTCCCAGTCTTCAAACATGATATTGTAGCCAATGTCTTGAGCCCACTTTATCATGGCTGATTTAACTGTCTCATCCTGTGTATTCCATTTAAGCAGCAAGTTATACATTCTCGATAATACCTTGGTCTTTGGTTCTAACAACTCTGTCTCAAGTTTCGATTTTTCCACCTGGAATCCTATTTTTTTGTCCAACTTAACAACCTCATTGATTTGGGCATAGTGAAACCAATCTTGCACCTTATCCTTTAATTTTTCAAAGCTCCGCAACCTCCAATTGTCATCAATTTTTTCTATTAATTCCCAATATTTCGGCCAGCCGGCCTCCATATTGGGTTTTTTCCACGCCTTAGCCTCCACTGGTGATAACCACCTCGGAGTCTTACTTTCAAGTAAGTCTTTGTATTTCATCCAGACCATAGAAATTGCTTTCCTGACAATATGGTTTTTGAACATTCCATGTGTTTTTGCCTTGCCGTACCACAAATACGCATGCCATCCTAACGAGTTGTTAAAACCTTCCAGGTCTAGGACATCTGTATTCTCTAATAAGATCCAGTCTTTCAACCAGCAGAAGGCTGCCGCTTCGTAGTATAACCTTAAGTCTGGCAGGGCAAACCCCCCTCTTTCTTTTGCATCAGTTAGTATTTTAAACTTTATTCGGGGCTTTTTGCCCTGCCAGACAAACTTTGAAATGTCCCTCTGCCACTTTCCAAAACATTCCACTCTGTCCACGACCTGCAAGGTTTGAAATAAAAACAACATTTTTGGCAAAACATTCATCTTAACAGCAGCAATTCGGCCCAGCAAGGAAAGCTTCAATCTCGACCAAGTTTCCAAATCTTTCTTAACTTCCGACCAACATTTCTCATAATTGTCCTTAAACAAATTCAAATTTTTAGGCGTCAAGTTTACCCCCAGGTATTTCACTTTCTTAACCACAGTTAACTCTGTTTCCTTCTGAAACCCCTCTGTTTCTAAAGGCGTCAAGTTTTTCCCCGAAACTTTAGTTTTTTGTTTGTTCAACTTAAATCCTGCCACCCGACCAAATTCTTGTATCAGTTCCAAAACTCTTTTTGTACTAGATTCTGGCTCCTGTAGTGTTAAAACTAAGTCATCTGCAAATGCTTTCAGTTTATATTGTTTCACTCCGACCGTAATCCCCTGTATTTGCCGGTCCCTCCTAATCATGTTCAGCAAAACCTCCAGGACTGATATAAATAGTAGGGGGGATAGGGGGCACCCCTGGCGTGTTCCTTTTTCAATATGGAACTCCTCTGTCACCACATTGTTCACTATCAACTTAGCTTTTTGTTCTGCGTAAATTGCTTCTATGCCATTTTCAAACCCCCGTCCCACTCCCATCCCTTCCAAGTTTTTCTTCATAAATTTCCAAGAAATATTGTCAAAGGCCTTCTCAGCATCAATAAAAATTAACACTGCTTTAGTGTTAATATTTGTTTGCAAAAGTTCCAGAATATCTATAATATTCCTAGTATTGTCAAACAAATGCCTACCAGGGAGAAAGCCTGCTTGGTCCTTATGAATTACTTCATTTAAAACCTTTTTCAATCTGCTTGCCAAAATGTCTGCAAATATTTTATAATCCACATTTAGGAGTGAGATGGGACGGTAGTTCCTAAGTTGAGTCTTTTCAGTTTCCACTTTGGGTATCAATGTGATGAAGGCTTCTTTCCACGTTTCCGGTGCCCTTCCTCCCCCCATAATCTGATTGCAAACCTCCATTAGTGGTTGAATCAAGTAGTCTTTTAGTGTCTTATAGTACTTGGAGGTAAGCCCATCTGGGCCTGGAGACTTGCCCAGCTGCATATTCTGAATGGCATCCTCAATTTCCTGTTGTGTTATTTTACAGTTCAAGATTGATCTCTTCTCCTGAGATAATTCTGGTAAGCCGTTGAGTTTCAAAAATCGTTCCATCTCAGACACTTCCTCAGGCCCTTGTGTATACAGCTTTTTAAAGTATTTCTGGAAACACTTTCTAATTTCACCTGGTTTCTGGATATTTTTCCCTTCCACCTCTAGATTGGTAACATAGTTAAGTTTCTGTCTTTTTTTCAACTGCCATGCCAGCAGTTTCCCACATTTGTTTGCTGACTCAAAGGATCTTTGTCTCATTTGTTTAATTTTGATGCTCTTATATATTAAGTCATAGAATTATGTAACAAAATGTGAATATGATTTAATGGAAAACTCAACAAAAATTACTTTAAAAACATAAAAAGGGAAAATATATTAGGAGTGGCTTTTCTTTTAATAAGTTAATAAATGAACTACTTCATTGGCACAGCATCCGGATGAGGTGTAGTGGTTGTATAGTTCTTTTTTTTCTTTTTTTTTTAAGTTGACAGACTTTATTTTTCACCTTAAGGAAACCAAAATAAGATACGCATCGGTAGCGCTCCGAAAAGCTGCTCATCTGGCAACTGACATTAGGTTTACAATTTAAAGAAATACATATTTACCAGACGTGCGTGGAAAAGGTTTCTTCCAGTGTAAAGAAATGCTACTCTTAAGATTATAGTCCATTTCAACTTTGAGTTCAGTGCTTGGGGAGGGGGGGAATCTAAATTTTGCTTTGTTGCTGTAGCCGCACTTAATACAATCCTTCTTTCTGTTCCTCCCCCTCCCCCAAGACACAGTCATGTGAAAGGAAGGAATCCTGCAGTTTGTAGGTCTTTACATTAAGAGTAAGTATGTGCCTTGATCTACAGGCAGATCAATGTATAGGCAGAAGAGCACAGTCAAGAAACATTCAGGCAGTCTGAAATTACTCAGCAAAAAATGTGTAGAATGGGCAAGAGCAATTGAAACCGACAAGTCCTTGGCACTCAAATCACAAGACCTATACTTCCCTGCTTATCAGTTTTGTTCAACTACTACTTCACTCAAGGTGCTGCTGCTTTCGAACAGCCAGCGACATCTGCATGGCTACAGATAGTGTTTATCTCTGTGTTGCAGAAGTAGCAGTACTAAGAGTAAGTAAACCCTCTGCCCTCTTGTTTTGAACAGTTAAATGAGAAGGGGGCCAAGTACTATTCCTCATTAACTCAATGCCATCCAAACACAGTGTGTTTCCCAGGTAAGTATTTCCATCACGATCCCACGCCTAACCTTAGCTTAGTTTCCTTTGGGGGAAAATGTACAGAAAGTTCGCCTATTAAGTAGGTGGCTGGCCTTTCGACTATAGGAACACCATGGACAGCCCAAGAGGTTCTTGTTGCTTTTTTTTTACTGCCTTTTGAATTTGATAGACAAATTTCAAGACTTCTGCTGGGACCCACTATTTGCATTTCCCATACCTGTGACAGTTCATCAAAACATGGATTCCTCTAACTGAAGTGCAAATTAACATTGCCAACCATAACACTGATCTTTTGCACTAGCAATGTGAAGGCCCCCAATTTTTCCAATTTTTTTCTGGGTCTTCCATATCTCTAGTCTACACCATGTTACCTTTTAACAGGACTTCTTTGCAGGATCCTTTCTTAAAGGCAGGCTCTTTAAACACCACATGTGAGAACGGACCCACTTATATACTTTGAGGCTTGCGGGGGGGGGACGGGACACAACTGACCTTTGGCCAAAAATATCATTTTTAAATAAATGATACTTAAAAAAATAATTATTAATGAACCCATTTTTCAAGGGGAATCCCCCTGAAACAAGAAAATCCATGTTATAGAAACCCTCTTCCAGCCCAGGCCATCCGCAAGCTTGGAACAATTATTTCAAGTGAGGTTTTTTACCAATTTGTCTTCAACAATACTGCTGTACTCTAGAAATCCCTAACTATGCACACTTACAAGCCAATGGTACAGTACATAAACATAACAAAGTAAAGCCATCCCAGTTTCCTCATTTCATTTATTTATTTACGGCTATTAGCCCATAAAATATGTACAAACATAAAAAAGCACAAAGGCTTAAAAACCGAAATATCTGACAACAGAAGGTGAGCACTGCGATGCAAGGGTGGGTCATTGGGCAGAGCCAAATAACAGGATGTGGCCCGGAGAGCTCCAAGGGACGGTTCACAGAAAAGGAAAACTGAAGACGAGATCCGACATGCACTCTCATCATAACTGTCCGATTAGATTTTGATGTTGTTGTTGTTTTTTGGTGGTTTTTGCGTGTGAGATAACCGCATTCAGGAATCTCGCCACCTGCAGAGTAACAGAAGGATCTGTATCCTGCAAAAGCAGTGCGGCGTGTGACTCAACAGGCCTGCTAACCAAGCGCAGTAAAGCAGGGCCCAGGAATTTAGTCCTGGCTATGCTATGTAGGGGACAGTTGAACATTATATGTGGAAGAGATTCAACAGTTTTCCCATCACACACGCATAGCGGAGACACCAAACCCTTGGAAAATCTGTGGCTCAGCAGGTTCGATGGAAGGACATTGAACCTTGCACGAATAAATGCAAGTCGGTGTGGTACTGATGAAAGAGATGACATGTATGATGGAAGGTCAAGTGGTGGGGTTATTCCGTGATACCTGGGGGAGCAGACACCCCCACCTCTGGCAAGGTTGTGTTGATTTTCAATGTCTGCTAATCTTTGCTCAATGAGGCTTTTAGCTGAGCGTAAGTTCATCTTTAGGGAGTCCGCTGGGGAAATTCCGATGCTCAGAAGTTTGGCATGGATTTTTCCTACCCACGGATTAACAAATTCGTCCCGCCAGAGGCACTGAAAAAGGTAATGGTCGGGAAGCCTATGCCAGCTGGACAGCCAATAGCCAAAGACTCGCTTCCAGATGACAGTCTCCAATGTTGCAATCCTTAACTCCAGACGTATGGCTGCGTTGCTCACACACATGGGGAGTTTCAGGAGGCGACGGAGAAACTGATTCTGCAATGTCTCCAGCGATGTTAAATTGGACCCAGGGGCCCAGAGCGGGGCAGCATAGCAGAGGGTGGAAACCACTTTTGCGTGGTATACCTTCAATGCAGAGGGGATGTGGGAGGCTCCGTCAGCCGCAAAAAATTGGAGTAGAGCATAAAGTATTGTTTCCCCTTTGTTTAGTAAATACTGTATCTGTGGCTTCCAGCTTAGGTTGTAGTGAAAAAAGACTCCCAGGTATTTAAATTTGAAAACCTGTTCTAATTGGACTCCATCTAACTTCCAGCTGTAAGTTTTCCGAGACCTGGTAAAGACCAGGACTTTAGATTTCCCATGATTAATTGTCAGATGGTTGAGTTTGCAATAAGCCGCAAAAATCTTTAGAGCTCTGCATAAACCGACTCTAGAGTAGGAAAGGATCGCTGCATCATCGGCGTATAGGAGCAAAGGGCAGCGAAAATCGGCTAGGCGGGGGGCATGAATGTTGGCTTGAGACTCATTCAGAAAGAGCTTCATATCGCTAATAAACAGGTTGAAGAGGAGTGGAGCCAAAATGCAGCCTTGGCGCACACCTCTATTTATTGGGACCTCGTTGGATAGGTTTCCCGCCGGTGTGAGTCTCACTCTAGCCGACGACCCGTGGTGTAATTGGGTTATAAGCCATAACAGTCTTCTATCTATGCCCCATCTCTCTAGTTTCTTCCATAGACAGTTTCTTGGGATACTGTCGAAGGCGGCCTTTAGGTCTATGAAAGCGACGCATAGGCGCCCCCGCCTCGGGGCAGAATATTTTCTGGCAAGATGATACATAATTACCATATGGTCAGAGGTCAAGTAATTGTTCCTAAAGCCCGCTTGCTCATGGCCAATCAGATTTGAGTCGTTTGCCCAATGAGACAGCTTAGACAGCAAAAATTTTGCATAGATTTTCCCGATGATAGACAAAAGGCTGATGTTCCGATAGTTCTCCGGGTCAGCAGGGGGACCCTTTTTATGGACTGGCACGATCACGGCCTCCTTCCATGACCTAGGGATAAGCCCCGTAGAATTAATTGCGTCAAAGACTTTGGCCAGAATTTCAGCCCACCACCTCGGTTGCGCAACAATAGCCTCAGCAGGGACTAGATCCGGCCCGGGGGCTTTGCCCGTTTTCAGATCTAATATCAAGTCCATTATCAGGTCTGGGTCGGTAGAGGGCCACAAAGGTAGATGGTCGGCTCGGAATTCCGTGGATGAGTTGGATTCCTCTGCCAAGGAGAAATATTTACTCAAGAATTTTTCCCATGTGGGCGCAGGGATAATCGTCAGTGGGTACTTCCTTCCTCTTATGTTTATCAGAGCCCAAAATTCCTGTGGTCTGCGGGATCTAGAGGCCGCTATCAAGGCTCGCCAACGCTTTTGATGCCACTCGCGTTTGGCCAGCTTTAAAGTCTGTTTGTATGCTCTTTTGGCTTGTAAATAGGAGGATGGTAGAGCTTGGGCATTAGAGTTTTTGTATTCATTATAGATGGAACGAAGAAGGGATCTTGCTTGTTTGCAAGAGGTGTTAAACCAAGGGGCCCCAGCACTGCAATGCGCCACTTTCGCCTTTTGAGGAGGTGATGTAAAAAAAGTGGTAAGGTTTGTTGTAAGAAGGTTAAAAAGTTTCAAAACCGAATTGGAATCTTGTAAATCAGTAGTTATTTGAGGTAGATAGGCAGTGATTTCCCTATGGAAAAAATCCTGGTATTTTTGGGCCACAGCCTCCGACCATTTGATCCCTCTTATTTGGACCGATGATGAGGTTTCCAGAAGGACTGGGTGTTTATAGTCCTTCTGGCGCCGGAACAATGACAAAGTGGTCACTACTGGGAGGTGATCACTGAAATGTTGATTTTCAACTTGGAAGGAAAGTACATTAACGGCCAAATTTGCGGAGATCAAGAAGTAATCGATAACACTGTTAGATGTTGGTCCCAGGTGAGTGAACTCCCCCGGTATATCGGGGGGGAAGGTGCCGTTCAAGAATACTAGATTCAAGCGAATGGCCATTTGGTAAAGGGTCACTCCTGCTTTGTTTACTCTGTTGTCCTTTGAAGTTCTAATTCTGGTATGTTCCAAGTCAAAGTTGTCCAAACATGGGGGAGTCCACCATTTGGACTTGGTTAGTAGGTCCCAATTAGTGGCAATACGAGCATTAAAATCTCCCCCAATTAAGGAATACGAGTTAGGGCATTTGGTATGACATGACAATAGGTGATTTTCAAATGATTCCCATCTCCAATCAAGATCAGGTGCTGAGCCTTCGGGGGGGAGATAAACATTAGTAATTAGTAATGAGGACTTCCCTTCTGTGATCAGTCCAGATAGAGCAAAAGGCGGGGAAGCCCGTACCAGAGTGAATTTGGCGCGAAGTTGGAGTGAGATCCCAATCAAAAGACCCCCTTTGGGGCGACCTCCTTTCAAGGAAGGGGAGGCCGGAAGTGTTAGAAGATCGAAGCCATCTATGATAATCTCTTCCTCATCCCACGTTTCTTGGAATAGAATGATATTAAATGAGTTTATGTACTTCCTGAATTCGGGGTCTGATTTTTTGGTTCTCCAACCAGCGATGTTCCAGCTAAGTATTGATAATGTCGGGTCCTTGTGCTGTCCCGGTAATTGTCACTTTGAGTTGTTTAATGGGTTCTTGGAGGTAGAACGAGGACCTATAAGAAAATCGGTAATTTTAGTTTGTGTGGATAAGGTCTTCTTCTGTGTTGATTGAATCCATGATTTGGTAACATTAACAGGCAGGAAGGGTTTTGCCGGGGAGGAAGAATTAGGCAAAGTTGGTGAGGTTGGATGCTGTTCATTGAGGTGAGTAGTAGCAAGTCTTTGATGGGCTATACTAGTAGATCCGTCGGAGTTGTCAGTCTTAACCAGGGTAGCGCTAAGAGGTGTTCCAGCCATCACTTGTAGTTGCTGCGCAGATGGAGAAGAATTATCACGCAGATGTATAGAAGGACGTGAACGTGGGGATGGTGCATGCGTAGTCATTTCCTGGTGATCTTCAGGCAGGGATGATTCTAGCTCAGGCATTGAGGCAAAGGAATCATCAACCTCCATATTTTGATTGGACATAAGGTCTGAAACGGGAGTATTGAGTTTATCAACTTCCTCCACGGTAGAATGGTGCTGTTGTTCAACAGGTGACTGCTGATTCAGATCAGTAGGGGATAACAAAGTAACAGGTTGAGAGATTATCAAGGTATTTGATGGAGACGCCTTGTGGGACGTGGAGCACCTGCTCTCCTCTCTCATCGGCATAGAGGGGTCCCCTTGCGATAGGAGTCTTTGTTTGAGTAGATCCAATCTATCGAGAATAGCCTGCTGCTCTTCCGAAGGGAGTTTTCCATAAGAGGAGATAAGATTTCTCTCTTCAGGGATATTCCAATCTCCGCTTGCAATTGGATCACTCCTCAGCTTAGCTAGATGGTCACTTGCGGTCGCAGGTGGAACAGGGGGTACCCGGCTAGGTGTTTTTCCCTTTATTATAGGGACAGAGGAAGGAAACGGGCGTTCATAGCCGGTTAAAATGTTGGGAAAAAGAGGTTTAACACTCGTGTCCTTAAAGACTCTTGTTGTTACAATCTCCCAGGGTGCCAGCCGATCTTTTTGTCTTGCAAGAAGATGTGGGATCCTTGCAGACTGGAAGGAGAGCATAAATTTCCTTGGCCAGGGCGTGGCATTTAGGGGTACTACAGATAGAAGATCTATCCGGGAAAAAGGAATATTTAACAAATCACGTAGGTACCCTTTAGCCATCATCAGGTTATTCCACCTAAGTCTGGGGGCGTCACGGGAAAAAATGGATAGACATATTTTATTAGGTTGAAAAATCAAGGATTGCTTATTCCTTTGGGGCAGTGGTAGCCTGCATCTTGAGCCCTTAAGGAGAGATTTCTGGTCAAGTTGTCTCTTTAAGGTACTCACAAGCTGCACAGGAGATTGATGCAAATTAGATAGCTCAGTTGAGGAAGGTAGATGAGCTAGAAAGGCCCGTGTAAGTTTATTCAATGACGAAGAAATCCCCTCCAATTTCTTGAAGATGAAGCTTAAAGTCCTGATTACCAGTTGTATTTGATCAGGTACTAATTCATGGGCAGTTTGCCCTAATGCTTCCCGTTTCAGTGACGGAGGTGTAATTAAGGTATCAGGGAGGAGGGTTTCCCTATGGCTTCCATCCCCCGCTGGATCAGCTAGCTTTTCCAACTCTCCTTGATCATGCAGAGGCCAAAAGCGGTTGTATGTTTCGACCGCAGAAACAATTACTTGCTCCGTTTTGCTGTTATTGTTAGTAGATGGTGGGGGAGATTCAAGCTTTGACTGCTTTACTCTTGGAGGTGAACAACTTTTCTCAGCAGATCTTGGTCGCTTGCCATGACCCATCTGTCGCTGTCTCACTAACTACGGAGGTTCAAAGTAGAGGTAAACGGAGATAAAAGAGATAAAAGAGAACTTATCTTTATGGACGCAACTCCTCTGCTACTCCTCGTCCACTGCTCAACATAACCCAGTCTTCAAGGCGGCGTTACTAATCAGCAGCAGGCTTTCTCAGCAGGGGGTTTGAATATCCTTGTTGATACGTATATGGCCCCGACAGGCCAACCATAGAAGTGAAACGATTAAAAACTTCCAACAGAGGTAAAATAATTTAAAAGTCAAATAAAAACAGCTATAAAGACGGCTGTAAAAGGCTATAAAAGGCAATAAAAGGTTTGTAATCCGGAGGGTTCACGAAGGAGAAGTTGTTACAGCCGCCATCTTCTTTTCCATCCCAGTTTCCTACTGATCAGACTTGTGACATCAGAGACTTAGAACATCCTGCAGTTTCAGCTGAACTCTGGGGGGGGGGGGCAGGAGTATTCCATATTTCCCTGGCAGGTCAGTCCAAACACCAGTGGAAAATAATATATTAAACTTAAGTTTCATAATTACCATATATTTTCTAGTACTTTGCTTTTTAAAAAATAAAAGCTTGACTTGGGTTCTTAGAATTCCTGCATCATGTAATTTAGGATAGCCTTATTTTCTTTAAACTAAAAGGGACAGTTTTGGCAGACGTCATTATCCTCTCCAAACTGAAATCCATTCTTTAGTCCTGCTACAGCAGCAATGAGTCAACTGCTAATTTAAGACTTTCTGAGGGAAAAGAAAACGGCTTCAGCCCTGCATACAGTTCAGAAGCTGCTTCAGTCCTATTGACTTTGAACAGCCTAATGTCATACAGGACTGTAGCTATGATCTTCCATAGTCATATCAGCCTAATCCTCATTATTTGCAAAGATAACTTAATTCAAACTTCAGAAGACAACATGGCATGGAAGCAATCAAGCAGTTACTACTGCTCTGGCTTTGTCCCAACAGCATCTTTCTATCTTCAGTTTTAAGAAGTTTTGGGGAACAGAATTAGGACAGTTCTCCCGGGGAGAGGAGAGGAGAGGAAAGGAAACTAGGAAAGATGAGGCCCACTCTATGGGTTGACCAAGGCTATTTAAGGAATGAGGAAAGAGAACCAGGAGCCATTCGATTGGTGTGAGTTGGTTGGGGGGCTTTGAAAAGTGGTTGTATAGTTCTTGATACCTTTTGTTTCATAGTTATATTTGGGTTGCTGCTTAAAAAAAAATGGTTAGCTTTTTGTATCATAAAGATCACAAAACTGATTCCTAATATACAACTGAAAGCAGAAATGGGGCACTTTTCCCTTTTGCTTTGCTGCAGATATGCATGCTATTTTACCGTAGCTCACAGAATGGCATGATGGCACCTTTTTACTACATATGTGAATTATTAAAAAAAACCTGTTACTCGTTGTCAGGGGTTCAGGAGCAGAGGCAAGGGCAAGGGAGGAAACAGAGAGCGAAGGGGAGGAGGCAGAAGAAAAGATGAGTGATGACGACGACCCGAGATCTCCGAGTCTTTCCAGTGAATCAGAAGATTCACAGAAAGGAGCACCAGTGGCCAGGGCAAGGGGGGAGTCTAGGGGGGCACCCCAGGAAGATAGAGCCAGAGGGGACTCAGAGGAGAGCAGTTGGAAATCGGGACCAGCGTCACCGCCAGAGAGCAGGGAAGAGGAAGGGAGCCAGGGGGCAAGCGCTGGCAGCTCACAACAGGAGGGAGGGCACGAGTCAGGAGTGGCCACACCTCCATCGGGGAGCGAGGAAACGGTCAGACGGAAAGTGGAAAGTTGGGCGCGCGCGCCAAGTTCAAATGCACAGGAAAGTGACGCAGGGGGCAGCCCTGAAAGAGAGCCAGGTCCTAAAGCCCGGCGCAAGGAGACAGGAGGGTCCGGGGGGTCGGCGTCAGAAGAATCCAGGAAGGAAGAGACCCCGGGGGGTAGAGGGACCCAGAGGAGAACAGTCAGGCGGAAAAGGTGGAGCAGGGCTAGGATATTAAGTTGGTGCACAAGGGGCGGAGACTCAGACGGAGCTTCGCCGATCTAGCCACTAGACGTAGAGTTGCACGCAGCAGCTTGAGAATGGAAACTGTAACTCAATAAAGACTTTTACTTAATGATCGCTGGCTAGCGTGATCCTCTGTGAGCTAGGATCTGGAAGCAGCTCTGACACTCGTTGAAATTGTGTCTGGTCAATATATTTCAGCTTCATGTTTTGTTACGCGTTTAATATTTTTTCTATTTTTTAAAAAGTGCCAGAATTCACAAACACTTCCCTTGTTCTCTAATGGTGCCCACCTGAGAGGTGCTGGATCTGTTCGAGCAAGTTCCAGCTGAGAAAAAGCCCTGGTTCTAACTTGCCTAAGTGGGGAAAGTTGGCATTGCGTGGACAGGCGGAGTCCCCAGATCCTGCACGGTCCCCCCGTCATGTGGAATAACGACTCAAGACAACGTGCTATGGGATTAAATTGGCCACAACTTTATTAAATTTCAAATGTGGGTAGACCTTGGCTCAGGCATTGGGCGTTCTCCCTCCCCGGTCCCCAGCCGGGGACCTAGGGAGCATCAGGGTTATCCAGTGTGTGTGTGGGGGGGGGATGGGCCGGCTCTGGAGAACATATGTTCAAGCAGAGATGGCCGCCCCCGTAACGCCGCCGCCGCAGGAGAGAGCAATGACGACCTTTCGGTGTACGGCCAAAGCCTCCCTTCAGAAAACCCCTTTAACGGGGAACCCTGGTATCGCCGCCGCAAGAGGAAGATGGACAAAAGGATTCCGCCCAAGGCCTGATACCGCCAAAGTTGTGACGTTTTGCTACGGGAAAGGCGAAACCTGCCAATGCAGGGAAATTCCTTTCCGGCCCTTTAACAGCGACCTTAACGTAGCAGCGCCCGCATACCTGTGAAGAAAAGTTAACCTGCAAAATAAGACATTAACTGAGGGTGGGTAGGGTGGGAGAAGCTCTGGAGCCAAGTGAGGATTCCTAGGTAAGATCCTCCCTCTATTGTGTGGGCAGGTAATCCCTCCCCTACCTGGCCTGGTCTCCTTGGCAACGCTTCCCCCAGGTGGGATTGGACAACTGACTGAGGTAGGCGGAGACCTCCAGGTATCCCACCTGAGGGAAGGAAAAGCCAAGCCTATGCTGTTGGGGCCGCTCCAGATCTAGGGGCTGCACGCGTCCCCGCAAAGGGCGCCCCCCGTTTTAAGCGGGGAGCGGTCATTACTACAGTGAGTGAACAGATGCAAGAAGCAGCATCCTTTGGCCATAGAGCACCAATGCCAGGGAAATTGAAGAGAGTCAGGGCAAACTTAGTCGCCTGACAGCATGAGTGAAACTAACTCTGCAGACAGGCATATAGGACTGGGGAGTGTGCTAGGAACTAAGAAATACAAAACACAACCTTTTTTGTGCTTAGGAAATATGCGCAAAAATCAACGGTAGCTCCTCTGGTGAATTTCCTGAATTAAAATCTCTTTCTGTCTCTTTTAAATTCTTTCCAAACCCATCTCCTATTTGGGAGTGAGCCTGGATCATTAATGTTCCAGGTAATGAGAGGCCTTGGTGAGTGCGTTAAAGGAAGATTGGGACTCGTATCATATAATGATATCATATAACATTGGACAACATTACTTTTTACCAATATGAAATTCCGTGCAACATACCATCCGCTTGGCCAGAAAAGTCAACAAATGTGTCATTGGCACAGCGTCCAATCGGAAGTGAGGGCGGTGGAGGCGTCTGGTCTTTCTGCTTCTCTTTGGTCTTAAGAAGCGGCCATGGATAGCGACCCAATTCTTATTCTCTTGCTTTTTGAATCTTGAAAAATATGTACATTAGGGGGGAAAGTATCAATTTCTTTTCTGAAATTTCAAACCGCTGCTGCTGCTGTTGCCCAGGACTGACCTGCTGATAGCCTGAAGGGCCCTGCCCTGCTTCTCTTTACCTGGGTTGTGGTGGGGCCTGACAGGCTCAGTAAAGGACTGCTGCTCGACAACTCTGACCCCCCCCCCCATTCATCATTCCTGTATACTTCTACCCCTGTACAATCAACAATCTTCCTCAAGACAATTTCATCCTCTTTATATTAATTTGGGGTCAGTCAAGCAAATCTTTCAAACATCACCACCACCATCTAATTGGGGTTTGTGTGACCCCAGCATCAGACTGGTAAAGCAGTTTCTACTTAAATAAAAGTAAAATTATCACACAATATCTTGAAAGGGAAAGGTACCTGCATCCTGTTCAGATCCAAATAATAAAGCTGCATATGGTGTCATACAAAGGACCCCAAATCAAAAGGTTAGTTAAAGAGCCATTGAGAGGCGGGAGACAAACCATATAGAGAGTCTTGCTGTTTGCATTATTAGCTGCTTGTGTGCTTGTTCATGGCAGTCATGTTTTCAAGATGCTCTTCAATCTGACAGATAGAAACGTTATTTTAAAAACAAATTTAAAAGGTGGGCATTCGATCCATTTTCACTATGAAGTCTCCCAATTTTTGCCTTCAACCACCCTCTAAAATTGAAACGCTCTCAACAGCTTCACTAAGAGTTGACATCCTTGTGTGTGACATCTCGTTACACTGGCAGTTTCTTGAACATCCAGCAAGAATAGAAAAGAACTCAGCTTATGTTGACACAAAACAGCATGATGAATTGTGACACACAAACACACACACACTATGTATTATTTTTCCCTGTGGTGGAATAATTACAATTCTTCTACCTGCACCAGGAATGGAGAATCTTTGGTCCTCTGGAGGCCAGTCCCCATCATCCTTGACCACTGGCCATGCTGCCTAGGGAAGATTGGGGATATTGTTAATACATGCTTTCTATTCAAAGTTCCTGTTTAATGGCTAAAATTTGCCAGTTTTCAAGAATTCCACAGCAGGAAAGTTAGCAAGGAAGGGAGCAAACTAATATATTTCTCCTTAAACAAGAAAACATTAAAATAAAAAGGAGTACTCATTAGCATGGCACGGTACAGAGCCAACAATATTCCCATTATTGCTTATTATTACTATTACCAAGACTCTTTTCAAAAATAGATTAGAGGTTTGGAAGAAACTCAGCTGACAAAGGAATTGTGAGAAGCAGAAAACTCCATCATTGTACCCATTATTTGCTTTAAAGGAAAGCTAAGCACCTCTAAGTAATCATCAGGTATACTTTATTCATCCGCACTAACTATATATGAAGCATCCAAGTATGAAACTAAGGCATTAATAATGGAAAAACTAACTCTAAGAGAATGGTTTTCAGGACTTTTTTTTGCCTCAGCCCAAATTTGCCTAAGTCTGCAGCCCAACAAATTCTCAGGATCGTTTTACAAACATTTACCTTTACTGCACACTGTTTATGGTTTCTTGCTCCATCCCTTCCCACTGTAGCCCTCACAGGAGAGGATCCTCTCGGTGTTTATTGTGGGCTTTATCCTGCTGCATGGGTCCTCCTACCACCTCAAGAGAGCTCAGCTTTCACAGTGGCAGAAGTGGCTCTTTTCAGGTGTAGCCTATCAGAAGGCAGAAGAGGCGCATTTCCCAGATACACTCAGTAGAGGACCAGACCTCCTTGGACAGAGACCTTTTCCATGGCACAGGAGCGTCCTGGATAAAGCCTATTTGCACAGACATCTTTAACGCCTGCTTGGCCTTGTCCGTTAATAGCGCAGTTTACTTTGCTACTGTTTACTTTGCTAAGGAAGCCTCCTACTTGAAGAACTATGCCAAGGAAGCCAACGACAAACTGTTTGGTGTTGATGGGTCACTATTGGAGAGGTAGCTCAAAGCTTAGGTGGTGTACCCCCAGATTTTTGAAGAACAATTCAGTGGTGCATCCCGGGGTATCAGCCCACGTGTAGTTCAGATTCTGCAGTTTGATTGCACCCACACGGCAGAAAATGCACCGTGCTCTGTGTCAGAGCTGGCCCACACCTCCTTGCAGGCATGTCTTAAGCTTTAAGACCATGGGCCTCCAACCATTTGGGCCATATGACCAAGTAAGGCACCTGTCCAACTGCAGCAGCCCCATTTCCTTTGTAAAAGACGATGAGGAAACAAAAAGGTGAAGAAATAAGAAAGCACAGATTTTTGAAGAACAATTCAGTGGTGCATCCCGGGGTATCAGCCCATGTGTAGTTCAGAATCTGCAGTTTGATTGCACCCAAATGGCAAAAAATGCAGAGTGCTCTGTCTCGGAGCTGGAAAATCAATAAAAGATTTTGAACCCCCCCCCAGAAACATTGAAAATCTCATTTTCTTTAGGAAAACAAGGAGAACAGGGGATTAACCTCATGCTCTGAAAAGGCTGCAAAACAAAGATCATGCATAAATTGTGCCTAAGGAAGGTTCTAAACAGCTGAGGGGTGTAGGTTGGTCCTGCTGCTAGTACCCTTCTGGCTTTTAAGAGCCGCAAAACTGCCGCAACAACCGCAACAAACGAGGGTTGTTTAAAAGATAGGGAATATAGAATGCAAAATGGTTGACAATTCAGACTGCCTGCTCTGGTCCAGTCCTGTACTGACAGTACCTTCCCAGAGTATGATATTGTGATGTTTCCTTTGGAGGTCCTTTAAGCAGAGGCTTGACAACCATATGTCAGGAGTGCTCTGATGGTGTTTCCTGCTTGGCAGGGGGTTGGACTCGATGGCCCTTCTGGTCTCTTCCAACTCTATGATTCTATGATTCTATGATCTCAGCCGTTCAAACAGTGGCTTGGGTGGGTGGCACCAGTCGCAGATAAAGTGCCTTTGCCCGTGCAAGTGGGAGTTGTCCCCCTTCACACCTTTTGGACTTGGGAGCTTTCAGTGTGTTAAAAGGTCATTGTCCGCCTAGTCATAGGAGGCGATAGCAGTGGGGCAGCTACAAGAATTCTTGGAAAACACAGATGATTTAAATCCATGCCCATCTGGGTTCAATCCTGGCCGAAGAACTGAGTCAGTCTTGGTCGCCCTGATGGATGACCTTTGCAGACAGCTGCCTATGAAAATCTAAGGGTTATGAGAATCGGAGGCAGTGTATCTTTACTTAGTTGCTTCCATTTTAAGGGGGGAAGAGAAGCATGCATGTGTGAAAAACAATGTTGTCCAATGAAATTTGATATTGTGTCACACCAGGCCCACAGATGTTTGAAGAAAAATTCAGTGGTGCATCCCACGGTATCAGCCCATGTCCCCCTAGACGGCATGAACACAACATGGGGTGTGCTGAAATCGCATGACCCCAGGGAATTTTGAGGGGGACCCTTCAACATTTTGGGGGCCCTCAGCCCATGTCCCAATAGACATGGGAATTATGAGGGGGACCCTTCAACATTTTGGGGGCCCTCAGCCCATGTCCCCCTAGACGGCATGAGTACAACATGGGGTGTGCTGAAATTGCATGACCCTAGAGAATTTTGAGGGGGGCCCTTCAACATTTTGGGGGCCCTCAGCCCATGTCCCCCTAGACGGCATGAGCACAACATGGGGTGTGCTGAAATTGCATGACCCCAGGGAATTTTGTGGGGGCGCTTCAACATTTTGGGACCCCTCAGCCCATGTCCCCCTAGACGGCATGAGCACAACATGGGGTGTGCTGAGATTGCATGACCCCAGGGAATTTTGAGGGGGGCCCTTCAACATTTTGGGACCCCTCAGCCAATGCCCCCCTAGATGGCACAAGAACACCATGTGGTGTGCTGAAATTGCATGACATGACCCTAGGGAATTTTGAGGGGGACCCTTCAACATTTTGGGGGCCCTCAGCCCATGTCCCCTTAGATGGCATGTGCTGACATCACACCGCTCCAGGGCATTTTGAGGGGGGCACCCCCTTGAAAATTTGGAGTCCTTGGCCTCCCCATCCTGTATATGTCACAAGCACACCATGGGGGTGTGCTGACATTGTGTGATCCCAGGGAATTTTCAGGGGGCCCACGCCTATTGAAAATTTTGGGAGTACCTTGACCCCCTAGATATCTCAAGCACACCATAGGGAGTGTTAAAGTCTCACTGTCCCAGGGAATTTTGAAGGGGCCCACCCCTTCTTTAAAATTTTGGGCGTCCTCAGTCCTTTGCCACTATAGGCTGTGCAGTCATGCCACAGGGTGTGCTGATGTCAGGCCTCTGGATTTCCCTCTTGCATAGATGCTGTATTGGGTCCCTGGACAGCAGGTGGAGGATATCTGCAGGATTAGGAGCAACTGAGGAAAGACACAGTTGTTGAAAATTAGGCTTCGGGGTACTTATAGAGGAGAAGGAAGGGGTGAGGCATACAGAACTTGGCTGGGAGTGGGATTTGTGGGGCTGGCAGGGTGAGGTTTGGGGCTGGGGCTGCAGCAAGAAACTGCTAGGGTGTTTTCCTTGGGGGAACAGTTTGCGATAGAACACTGGGGAAAGAGTTTGTGGTGTAAAAATCCTTTTTTAAAAAAGTTTGTATTTATTGATTGATACTTGTTCTAAGACAGACAGAAATAATATTCATTATAAATATATATTTTATAATATACTGAGTTAAAACAGCTACTTAAGCTAAGAAAGAGCAGAAAGAAAGTCAGAAGGAAGAAAATACAAGGAAAAGAGAAAACAAAAGTAGAAGACAAAGGGAAAGAAAGAAAACAACTAAAGGGAGAGACTAGAATAAAAGGACTTCTGGGTTTCAGTAGCTACGTATGATACTGGTTTATAGAAAATAGAATGTTAAAGAGAGTATTTTTTTTCAATCTTCAAATTCAGATACTGCAAGTTCATTTTGTCTTTCACACAAAAGGTCCATAGGAAACTTCCAATCCTTAACAAATGCTAGTAACGATTTTTCTCTAATTAAACATGTTAGCTTAGCCATCTAAGGCAATGTGGGGTGAAACTCCTGTGGTTGTAGATATTTTTATTTTATTTTTTGCAGCAAGGGAAGGGCTGGGAGCAAGGTCATTGAGGCTTTTCCCAGTCCATGAAATTCAGAAGCATTATAAACAAACATTACAATTCAACTTTAGCTTAAACACATTCCTACTTTCATCTCGGGTTTCCCCCACCTTAAAAAAGAAAGAAAAAAAGCTTTCAGACTACCCAAAAAGGATTAGCAATGAGATTGTAAACTTGAGGACGGGAACTATCTTTTTTGTTTGTGTGTGGGGAAAATTATTTACTTAGACATAATATTTGTACCTACTTAACATTTGGTTTATCAGTTTTCCTACTACATAAAAACCAACTATTAATACAACTTTTATAGTAGCAAAAAGCAAAGGCAGCTTTGCATAGCCTATTGCGTTTAGGCGTTATTCAAGCTTAAGCTTTAGGCCCGGACCAAAAATTTCAAAGCCAATGTTTCCAAAAGATTGTGCTGCTTTAATATTAAGTGTGAAAACATTTAAACAATCGTCACTTACAGTTCCCATAGTTGTTTGCTAATAGTAATGGAGAATCTGTGACTCTTTTGGATGCTATAGGGACTCTAGCTGGAAGAGAAGCTGGAAAAGGAATAGCTGGGGAAAGACACAGCTGTTGATAATGAGGCTTCAGCGTTCTTAGAGGAGAAAGGGGCGAGGCAGAAAGGCTTTTGATTTTCTTTCACCCATAGAAAGACACATCATTTTTGTTTAAGGTTTTTGGCATAATTTTGGCCACAACTTTATTAACATACATGATTGTTAGTGATTGCTTAGGCATTGGTTAAGACTATCTGCCGTCGTCCCCCCCGCCCCCCGCCTGGGGACAGAACTTACTTCCGGATTCCACCGAAAGCCAGTAAGGGAAAACAATATTGGGGAGAAATGGAGCTGAGCGACAGGCCCTCACTTCTCCCCGCATGCTCCCTAGGGCTTGCCGGTCCTAGCCCCATTCCAGGGATTCGGACAAAAACATGGCAAGCCCCTGGGTTCCTTTAACGGAATTCCCTTTCCGCAGCAGCGTTGGAGGGGCAGGCCCAGCCAATCCTTGCCCCTCTTCCAACCAATTTGATAACCAATGCCTAACCGCAACTTACAAGTTGTGACGATTTGCAGTAGGCAAAAAACAAATCAGCCAGATGGACAAAATTCCTACCAGTCCCCTGCCACAACAGCAGATGACCCCATGACAGGCATAGCAAGGTCAACGCAGAAAACCCTTAAATTTAGGGCGGGCGGGCGGGCGGGTGTTCCGATGCACGCAGCAAAGAGAAAGTGTCCAAGCTGCGTGCACAGAATATAAAGCATTAGATCCCTCCCACCAAATTGCAACTGTGCTGGTCCCGGGGGTAAGGTACCTTGGGTGTAGCAGAGTCCACACGAAGAGGGGCAAGGTCCGAGGCAGAGAGCCGGGCGGGGAACAGGTACGCTGGAACGGGAGGCTGTGCAGGGAACAGGAACACCGGATGGTCGGGAACAGGAGGCCGAGCAGGGAACAGGAGTACCGGATAGTCAGGAACAGGAAGCCGAGCAGGGAACAGGAGTACCGGATAGTCAGGAACAGGAGGCCGAGCAGGGAACAGGAACACAGGAAGGTCCGAAGCCAACAACGACGTTGCTCCCGCAACCTGGGGCCGGGCTGACTGGGCTTTTATCCTCTTCTAAGGCCAGGGGCGGTCCCGGCCCCCAGGAGCCCCGCCTCCTCTGGCCTTAAGGCGAGCACTCCTCTTGGGGGCAACCAGTTCCCTTCGCCTCTCTGCCCTAAGCCTCTGCAGATCAGGAGAGGCCGAAGGGTTACTGGGCCCTGGAGGAGGCTCACCTGTGGCCACTGAGTCGTCAAGCCTCTCTGGGGCCAGAAGGGTTTCACCTGGGGCCAGCTCCTGATGCACTGCCACAGGTGCAGGTTCTTCAGCATCTAGGCCTTGCCCCAGTTCAGCCGGCCCTGGAGGCGGGGACTCTTGTGCAGGCTGGGATTCCTCTGTTTCATCCTCCGAATCAGAATCCCAGGCCATCACACCATCCCCCCTCCCAGGCCCCCCCCTCAACCGAGGGTCCGGACCCGGCTTGCCGGGGTACGTCGCATGGAACTCTCGGAGGCAGGCAGGTGCGTGGACGTTGGCCGCTGGTTCCCAGGAACGGTCCTCCGGTCCGTACCCCTTCCAGTCAATGAGATACTGCAGCTTTCCCCTGCGGTATCGGGAGTCCAGGATGCGTTCCACCTCGTACTCAGGCTCTCCCCGAACCAACACTGGCTGCGGTCGGGGACGGTTCGGGTGGAACTCGTCGGGTGGGGCCACCGGACTCAAAAGGGACCTGTGGAAGACCGGGTGAACCTTCAGGGTTGCGGGTAACCGGAGACGAAATGCCACAGGAGAGACTTGGTCTACGATAGGGAACGGGCCGGTGAAGCGGGCGTCCAACTTCCGCGAAGGTCGAGAGGGGTGGAGGTGGCGAGTGGAGAGCCAAACCAGGTCACCGACGCGAAGTTCCGGCCCCACCTGGCGGTGGCGGTCGGCCTGGGCTTTGTACGCTTCCTTGGCCTGGTGCAGTTGCTCCACCAAAAGCTGTTGCTGGGACTGGAGCTCTTGAAGCCACTCCGTCACCGCCGGGACCGCGGACGCCGGCAGCACCTCTGGAAACAGCCGTGGATGATAACCATAACTGGCCTGGAACGGGGTCTGCTGGGTGGACGCATTCACCGCGTTGTTATAGGCGAACTCTGCCAATGCCAGGTGGTCGACCCAGTCATCCTGCTGGTAGCTGCAGTAACACCGGAGGTACTGCTCTAGCACCGCGTTCGCCCGTTCCGTCTGTCCATCGGTCTGTGGGTGGTAGGCTGACGAGAGGCAGACCTCTGTCCCGAGGGTCTGGTGTAATGCTCGCCAGAACCGGGATGTGAACTGAACGCCCCGGTCGGACACCACACGTTCAGGTAGGCCATGCAAGCGGAAGACATGCTGAAGGTACAGCTGAGCAGTTTCCTTGGCTGTGGGTACAGATGGACAGGGAGCGCAGTGCACCATCTTGGTGAAATGGTCGGAGAAAACCAGAAGGCAGGTACAGCCACGAGACGAGGGTAAGTCCACTATAAAGTCCAATGAAACCGTGTGCCAAGGACGCGGTGGAACTGGCAATGGCTGAAGTAGGCCGGGGGGTCGCCCGGTAGGTCCCTTGGCGCGCCGGCAGACATCACAACCAGCAACGTAGCGAGCCACGTCAGCCTTCAGGCGGGGCCACCAAAACTCTCGACTGACCAGATGAGTGGTCCGATACCGTCCAAAGTGCCCCGCTGCTGGGGCATCATGGGCCATCCGGAGAACCTCCAGCCGTAGTGGCCCTGGCGGGATGTACAGACGACCGTGATGCAGCAGAAGGCCCTGATGCAGGACCAGTCCCGGATACTGTGGGCTGGACCCTTCAGCCAGCTCCCGGAGCCGATCCTGGGCCCAAGCATCGACCCGCTGCTGTTCCCGCACCCGAACCTGTAGTGGCTGCGCCTCCTGGGTGGCCAGGAATGCAGCCGGAGGTAGGATCGTGGTGGGTTCTGCTTGCTGTACCGTGTCTGCGTTGTCTTCAGGTTTCCGGGACAGGGCATCCGCCTTCTGATTCTGAGAGCTAGGGATGTAGCGGATCCGGAACTGGAACCGGGAAAAGAACAACGCCCACCGGATCTGTCTTTGGTTCAGCTTGCGGGTGGTCTGGAGGTACTCCAGGTTCCGGTGGTCGGTTCTCACCTCCACCGGATGTCGTGCCCCCTCAAGATGGTGGCGCCAGACCTCAAAGGCTACCTTGATGGCCAGTAGTTCCCGCTCCCACACAGTATAGTTACGCTCCGCTGGTAGGAGCTGGCGGGAATAGAAGGCACAGGGTAAGAGTGGCGCTTCAGGCCCAATCTGTTGAGACAAGACGGCACCGAGAGCTGTACTGGAGGCGTCGGTCTCCACCACAAAAGGTCGAGAGGGGTCAGGATGTTGTAAGATTGGTGCCCTCTGGAAACAGGCCTTCAACCCCTGAAACGCCTCCTCTGCCTCCTTGTCCCAGGAAAACGGCGTCTTTGGGCGCAGTAGCCGGGTCAACGGGGTGGTGCGATGAGCATAATCAGCGATGAAGGTCCGGTAGTAATTGGCGAACCCCAGGAAACGCTGTAGGTCCTTGCGGTTCCGGGGTGCCGCCCATTCTCGAACCGCTGTCACCTTCCCCGGGTCCATTTGCACCCCATCTGGAGAGAGCCGGTGACCAAGGAAGTCCACAGTCCGCTGATGGAACTCGCACTTGCTGAGCTTTGCGTACAAACGGTGCTCACGCAAGCGCTGCAGCACGGTCCGGACATGTCCCTCATGGTGAGCCGGGTCACGGGAGTAAATCAGTATGTCATCCAAATACACCACCACGTACTTGTCTAACAAGTCCTGAAACACGTGGTTGATGTAGCGTTGGAACACAGCAGGCGCGTTGCACAAACCGAAAGGCATAACCAAATATTCGAACTGCCCGTACCGGGTCCCAAACGCTGTCTTCCACTCATCCCCGGCTCGGATCCGAATCAAGTTGTAGGCCCCTCGGAGGTCCAGCTTGGTGAACACCTGTGCCCCTTGCACCCGCTCCAGCAGCTCTGAGATAAGGGGTAAGGGGTACCGGTCTGGGACGGTAATTTTGTTCAGGGCTCGGTAATCATGGCAAGGGCGGAGTTCCCCACATTTCTTCTTAACGAAAAGCACTGGTGCCGCGGTAGGCGAGGTGGAAGGCGTAATGAACCCACGCTCCAGGTTCTTGCGCAAGAAGTCCTGCAAAGCCTCGCGCTCTGGCTCTGTTAGGGAATATAAGCGACTCACTGGTAAAGGCGCTCCGGGTTGGAGGTCTATGCCGCAGTCAAAAGGCCGATGCGGCGGCAGCTGGTCTGCCCCCCGTTCCTCGAACACGTCCTGGTAGTCCTGGTACACGGCTGGGAGCGTGGGTGCTGCCTCCTCTGAGGGCGCGGCCGCCAGCGTTCCGGATTGAGCATGGGAACATGGGTCTGGGAAGTGCACGGTCCGTTTGACCCAGTCAATCTGAACGTTGTGGGCTTCCAGCCAGTCCATCCCGAGCACCAGGGGGAAGCGGGGCATAGAAGCAATGTCCAAAGTTCGCAACTCCCGGTGCTGCTGGAGACACAGGACCAGGGGCTGGGTCTCCTGAGTAACAGCACCTGAACGCAGAAGTCGTCCGTCAATCGCTTCCACCTGGATCGGTACTGGCTTGTTCCGAAGTGGCACCTGATGATGGGTGGCAAAAGCAGCGTCCATATAGGAGCGGGTTGCCCCTGAATCTACCAAAGCATGGGTGAGGATCCAGGGCCCCCCTGGAGGGTATAAACGTACCGAAACCATAAGATGTTGCAAGTCCATTGGTGCGGGCCCATTCTGTACGGTTTGGGACCCCCGGTAGCTAGGGCCATCAGCTACTGGGGTTGGCGGTTTCCCTGCGGCTGGCGTTTCTCAGGGCAGGACCGAGCGAAGTGTCCACTTCCGCCACAGTAAAGACAGAGATTTCCCTCCCGACGCCGCGCCTTCTCTGCGGGGGAAAGGCGTGGCCGCACTGCCCCGAGCTGCATAGGCTCCTCCGTTAAATCAGTTGTGACCGTGGGGCTGCCGGAAAAAGCTGGTGCCGTGAACTGGGAGTGTCGGCGACCCCGGGCCTGACGACGATCCTCCAACCGGTCGTCTATTTGTAGACTCCGTTGAATGAGAGTGTCCAGCGTGGTGGGGCGTTCCATTGTGGCCAACTGGTCCAGTACCTCGTCCGAAAGCCCTTCGAGATACTGGTCCCGCAGTGCCGAGTCATTCCAGGTCAAGTCCTGTGCCAACAGCCGAAACTCCGTGGTATATGTGGCCACCGTGGACTTGCCCTGTTTCAAACACCGAATCGCCCGGTTGGCTTGACTCTCTTTCTGGGGGTTGCCGAACGCGGCCTCCAAACGATTGCAAAACCCCGTATAGTCTGCCAGCAAGGGGGAGTCTTGCCTGAGTAGTGGCAACGCCCACTTGGCCGCCTGGTCCTTTAACAAACTAATCAAAAACTGCACCTTGGTGCGGTCGTCAGGAAAGTTCCGGGCTCACCCCTGAATATACAGCTTGGCCTGGGCCAGGAACATGGGAAAGCTGGCCGGGGCTCCATCAAATTTCTCAGGCAAAGCCACTGGGTACTTGCCCGGAGCCGGGGCGTCGGCCCCAGGAGCCGGTAGGGCTTCCAAGCGTTGCTGAAGTGCCACAACCGCGTCGCTGAGCTGCTGCACGGTGTGAGTCAAGGCCTGGTTCTCCTGGGCCAAAGCCACCAGTGCAGCCGCCTGTTCAGCCATGGCCTCTGGCTCTTCCCGAACGCACCCCTACGAAGGGGGAGTGCGGGTGTGGCGGGAGCAAACTGTGCTGGTCCCGGGGGTAAGGTACCTTGGGTGTAGCAGAGTCCACACGAAGAGGGGCAAGGTCCGAGGCAGAGAGCCGGGCGGGGAACAGGTACGCTGGAACGGGAGGCTGTGCAGGGAACAGGAACACCGGATGGTCGGGAACAGGAGGCCGAGCAGGGAACAGGAGTACCGGATAGTCAGGAACAGGAAGCCGAGCAGGGAACAGGAGTACCGGATAGTCAGGAACAGGAGGCCGAGCAGGGAACAGGAACACAGGAAGGTCCGAAGCCAACAACGACGTTGCTCCCGCAACCTGGGGCCGGGCTGACTGGGCTTTTATCCTCTTCTAAGGCCAGGGGCGGTCCCGGCCCCCAGGAGCCCCGCCTCCTCTGGCCTTAAGGCGAGCACTCCTCCTGGGGGCAACCAGTTCCCTTCGCCTCTCTGCCCTAAGCCTCTGCAGATCAGGAGAGGCCGAAGGGTTACTGGGCCCTGGAGGAGGCTCACCTGTGGCCACTGAGTCGTCAAGCCTCTCTGGGGCCAGAAGGGTTTCACCTGGGGCCAGCTCCTGATGCACTGCCACAGGTGCAGGTTCTTCAGCATCTAGGCCTTGCCCCAGTTCAGCCGGCCCTGGAGGCGGGGACTCTTGTGCAGGCTGGGATTCCTCTGTTTCATCCTCCGAATCAGAATCCCAGGCCATCACAGCAACACATAAATTGCCCCAGCAACTCAGCCACAACTAATCATTGCCACAGGCCAACTTTCCAATCCTGCCTGGCAACCAAGGGGGGGGGGTGGCCTGATAGACCCCACCGCAACCAGCGCTCTCCATTAAGGAGAACACTCTTTGTCACATGAAAGTGGTGGGGCGTGGGTGAGAAGGCAAAACCTGTTTACATCCCAGGGGAAAGAAATGACTTGGGTATCAATCACCCATTTTCTGACTTCCTTCTACACTTGACCAGATGTAGCCTCTTCGGCTGTGTCTGTCTTTCCAACCAGGGAAATGTTAATGCAATTTGGACTGTAAACAGAGTCAGGTACAGCTGTCCCCATGATCATAGCTGGAAGAAAATTACATCTGTGTCCACAGAAATGCCTGCCAGTGTTTCAGTTCATGCTTACATGCCCACATGTGATTTCAACTGAAGTCCGCTTATGTGCTAGGGAAATCAAGCAGGCAAACATTTGGCAGCAACTCGCCATGCACTCGTAATGTACAGTACTTCCAGTCTGTAGGATGGTTCAATTAAGAGAGATGTGATGTTTCGTTTCTCTGTGCCAAGTAACTGCAGCATCACAAGCAAGTTCCCCAGAGGTTGCAAAACTTGACACAAAGATTCCATAAGCCCCTCTGCTTCTCAAAAGGCTAAACTGTGCTCTCGCCTCTTTTTTTTGCTCATTGTTAGTGCCCTCGCGTATGCATCTTGCTTTGTTGGGTTGCCAGGCTCCATAGAATCATAGAGTTGGAATAGACCACAAGGGCCATCGAGTCCAACCCCCTGCCAAGCAGGAAACACCATCAGAGCACTCCTGACATATGGTTGTCAAGCCTCTGCTTAAAGACCTCCAAAAAGGAGACTCCACCACACTCCTTGGCAGCAAATTCCACTGTCGAACAGCTCTTACTGTCAGGAAGTTCTTCCTAATTGTTATGGTAAAATCTGGGTGCGAGGCTGCTCTGCCACCCAGCTCGGCGGACTAAGTCCGCGGGTCCCTGCCGAGGAAAATGAGCTCAGCCGGAGACAGGAGCAAACTGCAGAAGATCCAAGTTTATTGCGCAACAGGTTCAAGGCGAGATTGAACAGCGAGAAAGGGGTGACATGAACTTTTGAAACTTCCCTCCATGTCCCAGCATACAGTGCAAAATACATCCCAGTTACATCATGAATACATTAAGAAGAGGTTGGGTTACACAGAATTAACATATGGAGGAGGGAGGGGGGAATATGCAGAGCTGGAGATATGCGCAGATAAGCACATCCTGAGTACCGGTGATGAGAAGACAATGGTCCATGTATGCATAGCCTGCCACCTGGCATTGCCCGGAGGAAAGGCTTGGCAGAGTGATTTGACAGGATTAGGGTCTGGACACCTTGCTTGAGGGATTATGGAGGACAGGGGAGGTGTCATGGAGTCCTAGAGAAATTGAGCAAATTGGCACGTTGATTTTCTATGCATTTTATAGATTTTAGTCCCTTTTGACATTGACAATTGGAAATAAATGGATATATTGTAGCGAAGAAGAAGGTGAAGAAGACACCCTTCCGTATCATAATGTTTAGGTGGAATCTTCTTTCTTGTAGTTTGGATCCATTGCTCCGTGTCCGCTTCTCTGGAGCAGCAGAAAACAACCTTTCTCCCTCCTCTATATGACATCCTTTTATATATTTGAACATGGCTATCATATCACCCCTTAACCTCCTCTTCTCCAGGCTAAACATGCCCAGCTCCCTTAGCCGTTCCTCCTAAGGCATCGTTTCCAGGCCTTTGACCATTTTGGTTGCCCTCCTCTGGACACGTTCCAGTTTGTCAGTGTCCTTCTTGAACTGTGGTGCCCAGAACTGGACACAGTACTCCAGGTGAGGTCTGACCAGAGCAGAATACAGTAGCACTAATACTTCCCTTGATCTAGATGCTATACTCCTATTGATGCAGCCCAGAATTGCATTGGCTTTTTTAGCTGCCGCGTCACACTGTTGGCTCATGTCAAGTTGGTGGTCAACCAAGACTCCTAGATCCTTTTCACATGTACTGCTCTCAAGCCAGGTGTCCCCCATCTTGTATTTGTGCCTCTCATTTTTTTTGCCCAAGTGCAATACTTGACATTTCTCCCTGTTAAAGTTCATCTTGTTTGTTTTGGCCCAGTTCTCTAATCTGTCAAGGTCGTTTTGAAGTGTGATCCTGTCCTCTGGGGTGTTAGCCACCCCTCCCAGTTTGGTGTCATCTGCAAATTTGATCAGGATGCCCTTGAGTCCATCATCCAAGTCGTTGATAAAGATGTTGAATAAGACCGGGCCCAAGACAGAACCCTGTGGAGTTATTAACATTCCAAATTCTCCTTCATCTTTCACTCACTGGCCCATCTGTGTGGTCAAATTCCTCAATGTGACCTAGATGTGTTCATCCACATCTGTCGTAAGTCCCGCTCAGGTACCTACGCCCGGCGCCAAATGAATTGTTTGGTCCCATAGGCTGCATTAAGATGGGGTGAAAAACTAAGGCTTTTGCTCTAGTTTGAGTTGCCAATCATTCTGGTTCCTTCCTCTTGGTTAAAAGTTGTTTATTTGTTTGGAAACCTGTTATGATACCCTGCAGAATGCAAATGGATTAAATCAAATTTCCCCCCTCCCCTCTCCTCCATCTTCGCCTCCCCTGCCAGGCGTGGCCATTCACATTTGTCGCATGTCCCTCGTGGCTAACAGGGCCCTTGGCCTCCCACGGCTGCTGGTGACAGTCATTTGTGGCCACAGCAACAGCCTGGTGGTGGGGGATGGCGGTCCCCTCAATACTGGGGGGACTGAGCACCCTTCCTAGAAATATTGAGGGGGCTAAAGCCCTGGGTGTCTACGAGGTCTGCCCTGCCTTGTACCTGCAGTCAGTCATTCCGGCCAACAAGTCCTCAGTAGAGAATCAGCTCTGCTGGGATCATTAGAATTCTGCAAATAGCAGGGGCATCAGTGCCTTGGTACTTCATCCTCTGTTGGGTTCCTCATCGTCTTTTACAAAGGAAATGGGGCTGCTGCAGTTGGACAGTTGCCTTATTTGGTCATATGGCACAAATGGTTGGAGGCCCATGGTCTTAAAGCTTAAGACATGCCTGCAAGGAGGTGTGGGCCAGCTCTGACACAGAGCACTCTGCACCCAAATGGCAGGAAATGCAATCAAACTTCTGAATCTGAACTACACACAGGCTAACACCAGGCAGGCCCCAGAAGAAGGATCTTTCTTGTATCTTTTTGTTTACAAGGGGTCCTTGCACAAGCTATTTCCGATGCTCCTCTGACCCGGAAGTGACCGGAAATAGCATGTGTGCACGCATATGGGCAAGCACTACCCCACACTCTGGCCTGCTGTGCGATCGGCACTGGAGACACTGGACCGAGGCACAGTAAGTTTGCTGACCCCTGTCCTAGACCAGTCACAGGGGAGTGGCAGGTTTGCCACCATCTTTTTACTTGAATTGTGGCCAATCCAAACAGGCCAAGTTGACAGGCCTTTAGACCCGATAAACGTTGTCTGTACCTGAACCCAGGCTCCACAGTTGGTTGCAGAAAAACCCTCCTTATTCCCCCCCCCCCCATTTAATGATGCTGTGTGTTTATGTAAGCTAACATTGTCCTTCTAGGGCACTGCATTCCTTGGCTTTGTTGTGGTCCAATAATGGTTGCCATTTTCAGAGCCAGGAAGGAATTTTCCTCCAAACAGATTGACCCCGTTTGGAGGTTTTGTCTTCACCATAGCAATAGTCATAACATTGGTGGATAAGGCATTGAAGGCGCATGTGATATGATGAGAGAAGCCCATTGAAATATACTCAGAGTCGCAAAGTGATTTCATGCTCTTTATTCAGCTCATAGTGGTGAGGAGGAATGAATGAAAGTCCCCTCAAAGTATCTGCTTTATATACATTATTTACACAATGGGCTGCACATGATTGGTTAATTCTGGAATTCTACTGTAAGCCAATCAGGTTGTGGATTCACTTATCTCTGGAGCATGATTGGGTGGTTCCTGCCAACCAATCATACTGCTGCATTGTTCTTGGACCAATCAGACTGCTGCAATTTGGGTCCTATTGTTCTAGGGACAATCAGACTGCTGCAATTTGGATCCTATTGTTCTAGGACCAATCAGACTGCTGCAGTTTGGATCCTATTCAACTCAGTACATAACACCCATCCTTAAGTTGCACTGGTTAAACTGCTTGAAATCCACATTGTAGATGTGATCTTGCAAAGAGAAGGCATGGTTCCACATGCCCTGCTCAAAAGCTGCAATGAGTGAAAAAGGCTCTTCATACTCCATCCATTTCCTTCCAGTAAGCCTACCATTGTTGACAAAGGAATCGGGGGTGCTGCAGTTGGACAGTTGCCTTGCTTGGTCAGATGGCCCGAATGGTTGGAGCACCATGGTATTTAAGGCATGCCTGCAAGGAGGTGTGGCCAGCTCTGACACAGAGCACTCTGCACTCAAATGGCAGGAAATGCAATCAAACTTCCGAATCTGAACTACACACAGGCTAACACCAGGCAGGCCCCAGAAGAAGGATCTTTCTTGAATCTTTTACTTTAAAACATATTAAAAGGACACTAAAACATGGGCATTAAAACTCTGGGCGGCTTCCAACAAAATCTTAAAATACAATAGTTCGTCAAACATTAAAAGCTTCCCTAAATTTAATGTTTTCCCTGGCTGGTTTGTTGCATTGAATTTGATTCAGAGCAATGGGCCTGTTGGGACATATTATCAGATAACATTGGACAACATTGCTTTTCACATATTTCTGTTCCCTCATTAAAATGGAAGCAAAGAACTAAAGGACTCCTGGATGGTTAAGTCTAATAAAATTTGACTATGTTTCTAATAAAATTTGACTTCGATTTCTTGTCCACGAAGAACACTGGGCTCCCCCCTGCCGCCTTGGATTCCCTGATGAATCCTCTCTTTAGATTTTTCTCGATAAAGTCCTTCAGGTCCTTGATCTCTCGCTCCGACATGGAATAGAGCTTGCCCACCGGCAGCGTGGCCCCCGGGATCCGGTTGATCTGGCAATCGTACGGTCGATGCGGTGGCAACGTGTCAGCCTCCCTCTCGCTGAACACCTCCTGTAGGTCCCGATAATACGGAGGAATTTCGGTCGTCCCTGCTTTGCATGCTGCTGCCATCCCGGCCTCCAACCGTCGAGGTAGCTCTAGGCCCAGGCAGTTCTCCATGCAGTGCGCCGACCCAAAAATCAGTGACCGTTGATGCCAGGAGACCACCGGATCGTGCAAGGCCAACCAGCTCATGCCCAGTATGATAGGCGGACCCGCCAACGTGGCCACGTGAAAGGCGATGACCTCGGAGTGGGTAGACACCCGCATCCTCATGGGAGGTGTTTGATGGGTCACTTCACCTCCCAACAGTTCTCTCCCATCAATTGTAGTGACTTGCAGCGGAAAATCCAAAGGCCTCAGGTTCAGTTGGTGCTGCTCTGCAAACTCCTTGAAGAAGAAGAAGAGGAGTTTGGATTTGATATCCCGCCTTTCACTCCCCTTCAGGAGTCTCAAAGTGGCTAACAATCTCCTTTCCCTTCCTCCCCCACAACAAACACTCTGTGAGGTGAGTGGGGCTGGCCCAAGGTCACCCAGCAGCTGCATGTGGAGGAGCGGAGACGCGAACCCGGTTCCCCAGATTACGTGACCACTACACCACACTGGCTCTCCAAAAATGACGCCGAAGCTCCGGAATCAACCAAAGCCAACTCCTCCACCGCGTGGCCATTCGGGAGCTCTAGGACCACCTTCAACATTATGCTTGCTTTGGGGTGTCCGAGCCGAGGACTTTCGCTGTTGCTCCCGCCTGGCTGTTTTTTGTTTTTTAAAAAAAAATTTATATATTATTAGAGTTTTCCAAATTATAACAAGAAAAATGAAAAAGAAAAAAGAAAATACAAAAAAGAAAAACATACAAAATAAAAACAGTTAAAAACACATTAATTTTCATAACATATCTTCCGTACACTTATTTTCCCAGACCTCCTCATACCTCCCTTTTTTGTATTCCAGTTCAATTTGTTAGTTCAGCAAATCCTTACCATCAAGTTTTTACCCTATTCTAATCTTTCATTACATTACCTTACTCTATTCTCCTCATTGTCCTATAAAAACCTTAACCTAAATCTTATTTTTATTTTATTTTTTTATAATATTTTATTAGGTTTTATCAATAGAAAAGTTTAGAAAAATACAAAAACCAAAAAGATACAAAATTACAAAATGCAAAAATACAAACATTAAACACAAAGAAATAAAAAGAAAAAACACATATAAAAGAAAAACAAAAATTCCCTCTTTCTTAATTTCTCATCTTTAGTTAACTTATTTTCCTGACTTCCTCACGTCTCCCATTTTTGTATCCTTTTTAAAGATTGGTTCAGCAAATTCATGTCCTATTAGTTAATCTATTATTAATCCCATCTTACATTTTACCTTGTTGCTAGAACCCCTTCAATTCATTTCAATGTCATCAGCATTCAAAAATTTTACAATATTTCTGCAAATAAGTTTTAAATTTCCTCCAATCTTCTTCCACCAACTCTTCTCCCTGGTCTCGGATTCTGCCAGTCATTTCCGCCATCTCCATATAGTCTATTAGTTGCATCTGCCATTCTTCCAAGGTGGGTAGGTCTTGTGTCTTCCAATGCTTTGCGATGAGAATTCTTGCTGCTGCTGTAGCATACATAAAAAAAGTTCTATCCTTCTTTAACACCGATTGGCCAACTATGCCCAGGAGAAAGGCCTCTGGTTTCTTCGGGAAAGTATATTTAAATACCTTTTTCAGTTCATTATATATCATTTCCCAGAAAGCCTTAATCCTTGGGCACGTCCACCAAAGGTGAAAAAATGTACCTTCAATTTCTTTACATTTCCAACATTTGTTATCGGGCAAGTAATATATTTTTGCAAGCTTGACTGGAGTCATGTACCACCTGTACATCATTTTCATAATATTCTCTCTTAGGGCATTACATGCCGTGAATTTAATCCCGGTGGTCCACAACTTCTCCCAGTCAGCAAACATAATGTTATATCCTATATCTTGTGCCCATTTTATCATTGCAGATTTTACCGCTTCTTCCTCAGTATTCCATTTCAACAGCAGATTATACATTCTTGATAGTATCTTAGCATTGGGTTCTAACAATTCTGTTTCTAACTTTGATTTTTCCACCTGGAAACCAATTTTTTTATCCAAGTTATAAACCTCTCTTATTTGAAAGTAATGTAACCAGTCTCGCACCTTCTCTTTAAGTTTGTCATAGCTCTGCAATTTCAGTTTGTCACCTTCCTGTTCTAAAATTTCCCAATATTTTGGCCATTTAGCCTCCATGTTGAGTTTTTTCAAAGCTTTCGCTTCCATAGGTGATAGCCACCTTGGGGTTTTACTCTCCAGAAAATCTTTGTACCTTGTCCAGACATTAAACAATGCTTTCCTGACAATATGGTTTTTAAATGCCTTATGTGCTTTTACCTTGCCATACCATAAATATGCATGCCACCCAAATATGTTATCATACCCTTCAAGATCCAAAACATCTGTATTCTCAAGAAGTAGCCATTCCTTCAGCCAGCAAAAGGCTGCTGACTCATAATAAAGTTTAAAGTCTGGCAGGGCAAACCCCCCTCTGTCTTTGGCATCAGTAAGGATCTTAAATTTTATTCTGGGCTTTTTGCCCTGCCAGACAAATCTAGATATATCTCTTTGCCACTTCTTGAAACAGTCCATCTTATCAATAATTTGCAATGATTGAAATAAAAATAACATTCTCGGCAATACATTCATCTTAATAACAGCAATTCTACCCAGCAAGGAAAGCTTCAGATTCGTCCAAATTTCTAGATCTTTTTTCACCTCTGACCAGCATTTCTCATAGTTGTCTTTAAATAGGTTCACATTCTTGGATGTCATATTCACCCCCAGGTATTTTACTAATGTTAAGTCTGTCTCTTTCTGAAACCTCTCTTTCTCTACCGGCGTCATTTTTTTCTCCAAAACCTTAGTTTTCAATTTGTTCAATTTAAAGCCTGCCACTTGACCAAAATCCTGGATTACTTCTAGGGCCCTCTTAGTGCTGGATATCGGCTCCTGTAATGTCATAACGAGATCATCTGCAAAAGCTTTAAGTTTGTATTGTTTAACTCCGACCTGAATACCTTGAATCAAATGGTCCCTTCTAATCATGTTTAGCAAAACCTCCAGGACCGAAATGAAAAGCAATGGGGAAATTGGGCAACCTTGTCGTGTCCCTTTCTCTATTTTAAACTCTTCTGTAACCACATTGTTTACTCTCAATTTAGCTTTTTGTTCAGAATATATCGCACCTATACCATTTTCAAAGTTTTGTCCAACCCCCATCCCCTGAAGATTTTTCTTCATAAAACTCCAGGAAATGTTGTCAAAGGCTTTCTCCGCATCTACGAAAATCAAGACTGCTTTTGTGTTAATGTTCACCTGCAGCTTTTCCAGAATGTTAATTATATTCCTCGTATTGTCCGATAGATGTCTTCCAGGGAGAAAGCCGGCCTGGTCTTTATGTATCACCTCTGCCAAAACTTTTTTCAGTCTTCTAGCCAATATATCTGCAAAGATTTTATAATCCACGTTAAGTAGGGATATGGGGCGATAGTTCTTAAGTTGTGTCTTTTCAGACTCAGTTTTCGGTATAAGTGTGATATAAGCTTCTTTCCACGTCTCCGGCGCCTTTTTCCCCTCCATAATTTCATTGCAAACCTCCTTTAATGGTTGAATTAAATAGTCTTTCAAAGTTCTGTAATACTTGGATGTTAATCCATCAGGCCCTGGAGATTTGCCCAGTTGCATATTCTGAGTCGCGCCTTCCACCTCTTGTTCAGTTATTTTGTAATTCAATAATACTTTGTTTTCTTGAGAAATTTTTTGTAATCCATTAGTTTTCAGAAATTGATCAATTTCCGACTCAATCTGCGGCCCTTGTGTATAGAGTTGTTTAAAATATCTCTGGAAGCAGCTTCTAATCTCCTGTGGATTCTGAATATTCTTTCCATCCACTTCAAGATTGGTAACCGTGTTTAGTTTTTGTCTCTTCTTCAGCTGCCATGCTAACAGCTTCCCACATTTATTAGCTGATTCGAAGGTCTTTTGTCTCATCTGTTTAACTTTCCATTCAATGTCCTGATTTATCATTTTCATATATTGTACTTGATATGACTTAATTTCTCCCAAAATCTCTTGTGATTTTGGTTTAGCTCTAAGTTTTTTCTCTCCTTCTCTTCTTTTCTCCAAAATCTTCTCTTTTTTCTCATTTTGGGTTCTCCTTTTTATTGCATTTTGCTGAATCAAAAACCCTCTCATTACGGCTTTGCTTGCGTCCCAGATTGTTCTTTTCTCCACTGTGGTCTTCAGATTTATCTCAAAATAGTCTTTTATAATTTTTTGGGCCTTCTTGGTGATTTCTGGATCTCTAAACAAGGCGTCGTTCATCCTCCATCTGAAGGAACCAGTCAATGTGGGTTTCATTTCCATTTTCACAGGATTATGGTCGGAGCAAGTTTTTGGGCAGATTTCCACTTTTCGGATCTTAGGAGCCATTCCTCTGGTTATCCAGATTTGGTCAATCCTTGTCCAAGTCTTCTGGGCTTCAGAAAAGAATGTCCCCTCTCTACCTAGGGGGTTCTTAGTTCTCCAGATGTCAATTAAGTCCATATTGTCTGTCATTTCAAAAAAAGTTTTCGGTAGTCTTCCGTCTTTTGTCACCACTTGTCTTTCTGACTTATCCATATTTGTCGATACCACTCCATTCATATCTCCAAACCTAATGATGTTAAAGTCCAACAATGTCTCATGCAGTTTCTTATAAAAGTCTGATTTCCCCTCATTTGGTGCATATATCCCTACTATCAAGAATTTCTCACCTTGAAATTGTATTTCAATAGCCACAAATCTTCCTTGGTCATCTTTAAAGACAAATTTAGGTGATAAACTTTCTCTTGCGTAAATCACCACTCCTCTCTTTTTAACTTTGTCTGATGAAATAAATTCTTGTCCTAATCTTTTGTTAATTAATACTTTCCTGTGTGTTCTAGTCACATGGGTTTCTTGCAAACATATCAAGTCCAATTTTTCCTTTTTCAATAGATGAAAGATTCTTTTCCTCTTATCGGGGGAGTTCAAACCTCGAATGTTCCAACTTAGTACCTGCAGAGACATTGTATGGTTATTCTGCTTCTCCTCCGACTGCTCCCAGTGCTTGTTCTTGGTCTGTGGGTGGTATCACTTCTGGTTTGTCCAGTCCCAGTGGTAGCTTTGCTAGGTCCAAAACTCCTGGTTTTAATTTTGGTTCTTTTCCCTCTGCCTCTTTTTGTAGATCTTCCTCGTGATCCTTCAGGAATCTCACTTTATCCTCCTCTGATCTTATCTTCACCTTTTTCCCTCTGTAAGTAAAAGACAGCCCCTGGGGAAATTCCCACCTGAAGATGACACTGTTTCTTCTTAACAAGTTCACCAGGTCTCCGTAGTTGGCTCTGAGGTCCAATAGATATTTTGGGATATCTTTAAAAATTTCTATCCTTGAATCCTCTATTTCCAATGATTTCTGGTAATGTAGGCCCAGTATTTTGTCCCTCTCTTCTTTAGATCTGAGTGTAATCAAACAATCTCTTACCTTGTTCTTTCTTCCCCCTTTCTTCCCTTTGCCAAGTCTGAAGGCTGTCACTATCTTGAAATCTTTCTCTGGATCAAGGCCCCAGAATTCTTCAAATTCCTGTGTAAGAAAGTCACTCAGCTTGCCTTCTTCCAATTCCGGTACCGCCCTGATCCTTAAATTAGCCTGTTTATCTCTCAATTCGATTAAGGACAGTTGTGCCTTATGGTCTTCTAATTGTTTATTAATTGGCTGTAATTTTCCTTCTACCGCCAGCACCTTTTCTTTAGCTTTGTCGGCAATTTTCCTTGTCAATTTAGATTCCTGCAACAATCGATCAATGGCCTGAGTATTGGAGCTGATAGTTGTAGTATTTAAGTCAATTTTAGCTGACAATTTTTCCAAAGCTCCAAATATTTTGTCTAATGATGCATTTAGTGTCTCTTCAGAGCCCGTACTTTTTGCTCCAGGCTGCCCAGTATCTTCTTTTTCTAGGACAGGAGGCACTACTATTGATTGTCTTCGTTGCTGCAGTCTAGTTTTTATCCTTGAAGGCTGGGGTTTTTCCTGATCCATTACTTTATCTTTAGAATTCAAGGGCACTCACACAGTCAAATTTCTTTTCTGGTGAGAAAGTTTCCAGGCCAGCTGTAATGGAAAATCCCCAGCTATATCCCAGGCCTCCTCTAGGGGAGCACCTTGGCAACAATGTTACTTTCAGGGCAACTTTTTTCCAAAAGCAGTCCTGCCCTTTTTAACTTTCACTTTTTCAATAAAAGGCAACAGTTACAAAGAGTCCTTTCCAGTTCAAATGCAGAGTGTTCACAAACAGTTACAAATGTTTATAAACGGTGCAACACTTTCTTACTGTCTCTGGCAGACCAATATCAGGGATTAAGCAGTGGTCTTTTTCCTCACTTTCTTATCCTCAAGTCCAAAATTTCCTTCTCCCCCTCACTCTAAGAGGGAGTTCTTGTATCTGGCACTAAAATTTAACTCCTCTTAGTTCTGCTTCTCCAGCTCTAGCTTCAAAAGTCTTTGCTTTAATCCTGTTTACAAAACCGGAAGACGGACTTCCTTTTTGCGCCTTCCCGCTTCAGTGCCAAATTCAAGTTCGTTGCGTCGATCAAAGGCAAACCAATCCTTTGATCTCCCGATTCTTAGAAAGTCTTACTCACGGGTTGTAGTTTGAAAGCCGAAATTTCAAAGGAAAAAGGTCAGCGCTCTCCGGCATCAGCTGTGCAGCTTCACTCCGCAGAAGTAGCGATCAACTCTCAGCACCGCGCCACACACCCGTCTCGTTCCGGGACTCTTTACGAGTCCCTTCACCAAACGGGGGGGGGGGGTGTGCAAAAGGTGCCCGCCAAGTCCCACGGTCACAGGCTTCCCTTGCCTGCGGTTTTTGGAAGGGTCCCCCGCTTCGCTGTAGCAGGGAGACCCGATTTCTGCAGAGCTTCTCCCTCCGACTTAGAGGGATTCCGCCATTGCCGATGGCGCCGCCTCCGGAAGTCTAACCTAAATCTTATTTTTAATAACTTCTCTTAACCATTATATTCTTTCCTAATCCCTTAAACTTTTATACCAGAGCCAAGCAGTTTCATTTCATGCATCCATCTAGTATTCATCAATTATGTAGGATAATCCTAATAACAAAAAATAAAAAAAAGATAAAGAAAATCTTCATCCAACGTCCCATCCCCCAGGTCCCGGGTTTGTCAGTCCATTTATCCCATTAAACTGGCACATTAACCTGGTGATCTTATATCCGAGGCTCTTAAATCTCTTCCACTTCCCTTCCACTGTTTTTCTTCATATTTTCTTTTCACTCGTGTGATCTCCAATTTAATAATGCTTTTACCTCCTTCCAACCAAAAGGTCCCTTTTCCACAGTCCAAACTGAGCTCCATGTAGTACTTAAAAGCATGTTTCAAAGCCCCTCCAAACTTTGGAATCCCCATATCTCCAAGCCTCTCACAGTCCACTACCAAACTCGGAAAGTCCATATGTCCCTGCTCAGGGGGGTCAATCCAACCCCCCATTTCCAGTCCAATCCAAACTTCTTCTTTCCGAGTCTGATTTTTTCGAAAGCCAGTTGCCAATTCCAAAGATTCATGTTCCTGCACGGCCGCAACCTCCGTCTGTGGCTCCATTTCTGACTCCCAAGATTCAGCAGAATCCTCTTCTTTCATCTGTTCTAACAAGGCACAATCTTGGTATAAATCCTGGGTAAACTCCATACTTTTTTTCTACTGCCTGTCCAAGATTTCCCACAGTCTGCTTAAGATTCCCAACCAAGTCAGTCATCAAATTCATTCCCTCATGGAATTCTTCCAGTAGAGCATTTGTTTTGAGAAAAGCGCACAACAACATTTCTGAGTACATTGTCCTTCAAGGTCACCATTCAATTCCCACAGGTTATACTGTAACGGCTGGAAAATCCCTAGTTACAGTTTCACTATCTCCCCCTAGAGGGAAAACTTCTGTTACAAATCCAGCCCCAAAGTTTCTTTTACTTTTAGATACTTTGTCAATCGTTGTTATTTTTAAGTTGCAAAAAGAAACAGTGGAATCGCAGCTTTTTTCTTCTTCTTTTAACTATCTGTCAAACAGCTTCTGTCCTGGTCAATGAGCTTCAAACGTCAGTCCTGACACCCCGCTCCCTGGGTCAGGAGGGTGGAAAATTACTTTGTTTTAAACTTACTTCTGCAGGATAAAACAGTCCAAAGAAAGCACCCCCTTCTCCTCCTGCTGCTGAAGGGGGGGTTCAGCTATTTTAGATGATGAAATCCACTCCTTTAAAATGATTTTCAAAACTCTAGTTTACTTTGTCTTTGCTTTGTTCAAATTACAAAAAAACGGAAGGTTGACTTCCTGTTAGACCTTTCCGTTTCAGTACCGAATTGTAATGCATTTTTGAGTCCAATTCCTTTCTTTTTCCAGTTCCTTAAATTGTGGTTCGATTTTCCCAAGTTTAGGTGGTTCTTTTTAGAATCCAAATTGTCCAAGAAGAAGGCAGCGCTCTCCGGCAGCGGCTGTGCGGCTTCGCTCCACGGAAATAGCGGTAGACTCTCAGCACCGCGCCACTTCCCCCTCTTCGCTTCGGAGCCCGTTATTGGGCTCCTTTGCGGGTTGGGGGGGCGCTAAGGGTGCCCACCGAGTCCCAAGGTCACAGGCTTCATCCGCCTGTGATTTCTAAAGGGTCCCCGCTTCGCCGTAGCGGGAAAGACCCGTTTCGCGCGGAGCTTGTCCCTCCGTTTCAGAGGGAGTCCGCCATTGCCGGTGGCGCCACCCCGGAAGTGCTCCCGCCTGGCTGTTGCCTTGGTTCACCACCAGCCAGGCTTCCCCATTTCCCGAAGTCTGGGGTTCCTCTGCCTCTGCCTGCTGGGTGGCCCCAACCATTCCCTGTGTGCTGGTCCCGGGGGGAGGTTACAGTGAGGTGTGGTCAGAGTCCGGTCCTGGGTCGAGGCTCTGGAGACTGTCCACCCAAGGGCGAAGCGGGGTCCAAAGCGAGGGGCCGGGCAAGGTCGAGAACTCTGGAAGAACAGGTCTGGGTGCTGGCAGAAACAGGTTTCCAACGACGTTGCTCCCGCAACCTGGGACCGGGCTGACTGGCCTTTATCTTCTCTGAGGCCAAGGGTGGTCCCGGCCCACAGGTGACCCGCCTCTCCTGGCCTTAAGGCGAGCACTCACTCCTGCTTTTTATTTCGGTTCTGGAGGTGTTGCTGAATATGATTAGAAATGACCAGCAGG
The DNA here is from genome assembly GCF_965112155.1 of Podarcis liolepis. Lineage (NCBI taxonomy): Eukaryota > Metazoa > Chordata > Lepidosauria > Squamata > Lacertidae > Podarcis > Podarcis liolepis. The sequence continues at coordinate 37,097,207 of NC_139568.1, forward strand.
TCAAAGGTGTACAGGTCGGAGCTAAACATTACAAGTTAAGAGCATTCGCAGATGACCTAGTATTGACATTGCAAGAGCCAAACACTAGTACAAAAAAGGTGTTAGAAATAATCCAAGAGTTTGGCCAGGTAGCTGGATTTAAGTTGAATAAACAAAAAACTAAAGTCTTAGGAAAAAACCTAACAGATATGGAGAAGGAGAAATTCCAAGAGGAGACAGGGTTGACGGTGGTTAAGAAGGTGAAATACCTAGGGGTTTATTTGACATCTAAAAATCTGAATTTGTATAAGGATAATTATGAAAAATGTTGGTCAGAAATTAAAAAAGATCTAGAAATATGGTCAAAGTTGAAATTATCAATGTTAGGCCGAATTGCAGTAGTTAAGATGAATGTATTGCCTAGAATGTTATTTTTGTTTCAAACCTTGCAGATTCTTGACAAGATGGAATGTTTTAAGAGGTGGCAGAAAGATATTTCGAAGTTTGTCTGGCAGGGCAAAAAACCCAGAATAAAATATAAAATATTGACAGATGCTAAAGAAAGAGGGGGATTTGCCCTGCCGGACTTAAAATTGTACTATGAAGCAGCAGCGTTTTGCTGGCTGAAAGAGTGGATGCTCCTCGAGAACACTGACATTTTGGATTTGGAAGGTTTCAATAATGCATTTGGTTGGCACGCATATCTATGGTATGATAAAATTAAGCTGCATAGGGCCTTTAAAAACCACATTGTTAGAAAGGCATTGTTTAATGTTTGGATAAGATACAAAGATCTGTTGGAAAACAAAACCCCTAGATGGGTGTCTCCTGTGGAGGCTAAGGCAGTGAAGAAACTCAATATGGAGGTCGGATGGCCGAAGTATTGGGAAATCTTGGAACAAGAGGGAGATAAACTGAAATTACAAAGTCATGAGAAAATGAAACATAAAGTACAAAATTGGTTTCAATATCGTCAAATAATGGAGTTTTTCAAACAGGATAGGAAAATTGGCTTTCAAGTGGAAAAATCAAAATTAGAGACTGAATTGTTAGAACCCAATACTAAGAATTTATCAAGAATGTATAACTTGTTGCTGAAATGGAATACACAAGATGAAACAGTTAAATCGGCCATGATTAAGTGGGCACAGGACATTGGCCATAACATTATGTCTGCTGACTGGGAGTGGTTGTGGAACACCGGTATTAAATTCACGGCATGTAATGCCTTAAAGGAAAACATTATGAAAATGACTTACAGGTGGTACATGACCCCAGTCAAGCTAGCAAAGATCTACCATTTGCCTGATAACAAGTGTTGGAAATGTAAAGAGACTGAAGGTACCTTTTACCACCTTTGGTGGACATGCCCGAAGATTAAGGCTTTCTGGGAAATGATATATAATGAAATGAAAAAGGTACTTAAATGTACTTTTCTTAAAAAACCAGAGGCCTTTCTCCTGGGCATTGTCGGCCAATTGGTGTCAAAGAAGGATAGAATTTTTTTTATGTATGCTACAACAGCAGCAAGAATACTCATCGCAAAGTATTGGAAGACACAAGATCTACCCACTCTGGAAGAATGGCAGATGAAAGTGATGGACTATATGACACTGGCCGAGATGACAGGCAGAATCCGTGATCAGGGAAAAGAGACGGCGGAAGAAGAATGGAGAAAATTCAAAAGTTATCTTAAGGACTACTATAAACTTGATGAATGTTAGAATGTCGAGGTTTTTAGGAAAAAAAGGGATACAGTGACATAAGATTAGATTACAGAAAAGATTAGGATGACAGAGGTTGGAAAGGAACATTCAGAAGTTGCTTAAAAATTGTGGACATTGGGATGCAGGAAGGGGGGGTATGGGGGAGTCCTGGAAAAGAGGTTTATGAAAAAATGCTATGAAACTATACGTGTTTGTATGTCTTTTTAGTTGTTTGTTTGTCTTTAAAAATTTGTAAAATCAATAAAAAATTTATTAAAAAAAAACAAAAAAAAAACAGAATCTGCAGTTTGATTGCACCCAAATGGCAAAAAATGCAGAGTGCTCTGTCTCGGAGCTGGAAAATCAATAAAAAAATTTGAAACCCCCCCAGAAACATTGAAAATCTCATTTTCTTTAGGAAAACAAGGAGAACAGGGGATTAACCTCATGCTCTGAAAAGGCTGCAAAACAAAGATCATGCATAAATTGTGCCTAAGGAAGGTTCTAAACAGCTGAGGGGTGTAGGTTGGTCCTGCTGCTAGTACCCTTCTGGCTTTTAAGAGCCGCAAAACTGCCGCAACAACCGCAACAAACGAGGGTTGTTTAAAAGATAGGGAATATAGAATGCAAAATGGTTGACAATTCAGACTGCCTGCTCTGGTCCAGTCCTGTACTGACAGTACCTTCCCAGAGTATGATATTGTGATGTTTCCTTTGGAGGTCTTTAAGCAGAGGCTTGACAACCATATGTCAGGAGTGCTCTGATGGTGTTTCCTGCTTGGCAGGGGGTTGGACTCGATGGCCCTTCTGGTCTCTTCCAACTCTATGATTCTATGATCTCAGCCGTTCAAACAGTGGGTGGCACCAGTCGCAGATAAAGTGCCTTTGCCCGTGCAAGTGGGAGTTGGCCCCCTTCACACCTTTTGGACTTGGGAGCTTTCAGTGTGTTAAAAGGTCATTGTCCGCCTAGTCATAGGAGGAAGGATGGAGGGAGTATTAAGTTTCTGCTTGCCCTCTGATGGTCAGATGACTTTCTGTTGAAATTTAGACTTTCAACCCAATTGAAATATACTCAGAGTCGAGAGTGGATTTCATGCTCTTTATTCAGCTCATGGTGGTGAGGAGGGAATGGAAGTCCCCTCAAAGTATCTGCTTTATATATATTATTTACACAATGGGCTGCACGTGATTGGCTAATTCCGGAATTCTCCTGTAGGCCAGTCAGGTTGTGGATTCACTTCTATCTGGAGCTGGATTGGGTGGCTCCTGCCAACCAATCATACTGCTGCATTGTTCTAGGACCAATCAGACTGCTGCATTCTGAATCCTATTGTTCTAGGACCAATTAGACTGCTGCATTTTGGAGCCTATTGTTCTAGGACCAATCAGACTGCTGCAGTTTGGATCCTATTCAACTCAGTACATAACAATTCTGAATCCTATTGTTCTAGGTCCAATCAGACTGCTGCAGCTTGGATCCTATTCAACTCAGTACATAACCACAGTTCAAGAAGGACACTGACAAACTGGAACGTGTCCAGAGGAGGGCAACCAAAATGGTCAAAGGCCTGGAAACGATGCCTTATGAGGAACGGCTAAGGGAGCTGGGCATGTTTAGCCTGGAGAAGAGGAGGTTAAGGGGTGATATGATAGCCATGCTCAAATATATAAAAGGATGTCACATAGAGGAGGGAGAAAGGTTGTTTTCTGCTGCTCCAGAGAAGCGGACACGGAGCAATGGATCCAAACTACAAGAAAGAAGATTCCACCTAAACATTAGGAAGAACTTCCTGACAGTAAGAGCTGTTCGACAGTGGAATTTGCTGCCAAGGAGTGTGGTGGAGTCTCCTTCTTTGGAGGTCTTTAAGCAGAGGCTTGACAACCATATGTCAGGAGTGCTCTGATGGTGTTTCCTGCTTGGCAGGGGGTTGGACTCAATGGCCCTTGTGGTCTCTTCCAACTCTATGATTCTATGATTCTATAACACCCCTCCCCTCTAAGTTCCAGTCCTGTCCGGGAGGTTGCATTCATAGTCCTCAAGGTACACCGACGGCCTACGTGTGCGTTGCAGCCTGGGGTGTTCCCTGGTCCGGGGTTCAGGTTCTGGCTTGTGTTCCAATGATGCTGGCTGTGATGGGGCCGTTTGGTCTCCTTGTCCTTGTCGATTTGTACGTAGTTCCGCTCGGTTGCGTTGAGTGTCTGGGAAAAGTATGCCACCGGTACCTCTCTTCCATCCGGGAGTCCCAGGACAGCGCCGATGCCATAGGGCGAGGCGTCGCATGCTAGCACCACCGGCAGCCTCTCGTCGAAGTGTGCCAAGACCGCGTTTGAGACAAGCAAGTCCTTGACTGCCTGGAATGCGGCCTCCTGGCGCTGGCCCCACACCCAAGGAGCCCGCTTGTCCAGGAGTCTGTGTAGGGGCTCCGCTACCGCCGCCTTGTGGGGAAGGAAGGAATGGTAAAAGTTCAATAGTCCCAAGAAGGCCTGAAGTTCAGTCTTGCTCTTGGGCGCTGGGGCATCACAAATGGCCCGTACCTTGTCCCCAGTTGGGTGGACCCCTTCTGCGTCCACCATAAATCCCAGAAAGTCCACCTGAGGCAATCCTAGTAGACATTTTTCCCGCTTCACCTTGAGACCCGCCGTCTGGAAATGCTGCAGAACGGTGCGGAGGCGGTCCTCAAACTCCTCTGGTGTGAGCCAAGCAATCAACACATCATCGAAGAAGGGGGTGACGCCAGGAATCCCTTTAAGGAGAGAGTCCATTAGATTCTGGAATATTCCTGGTGCCACGCTGACACCGAATTGCAGCCGCTTTACCCTGAACGCTCCTCTGTGCGTCACAGTCGTCTGTGCCTCTGCTGTGGCAGCTGTTGATATGCTTGGGCCAAGTCCAGCTTGCCAAAAAATTTTGACCCAGCCAGGGTGGCAAGGACATGGCTGACCACTGGCACTGGGTATGCATGGGCCGTGAGGGCCTTGTTTATGGTACATTTGTACCATTAGGCTGGACGGGTGTGAGGATTGGGGTTTCCCAGGGGGCATTAGGCTCCAGCACTCCTTGCTCCACAAGCCGGTCCAATTCCTCGTCTATACGAGGTTTCAGGGCAAACGGGACCCAGCGGGCCTTGAGCCTGACAGGTCGTACTGCGGGGTCAAGCTGTAGAGCAATGGGGGGGCGTATACTGTCCCAATTTCCCATCGAAAACCCCCGGAAATCTTGGCATCTTGGCAAATTGCCCTGCCGTCCAGCCAGCGCTTCCCCTGCGCAGCTCTGCTCGGAAGCCTGAAGCTGACCTAGGCAGGGGGGGCAGAGTGCACGCAGCGAGAAACTGTTGCTGTACGTGTGTGTAAACATAAATCAGGCTTTCACGCACGGTGTCTTCCTTATCTTCTAAAAGTCTTTATTCATGTAGAAAAACAGCTCTTAAATCTCTCCGGGCGACAACTCACACATCTTGCGTCCTCTCTCCGCAAAAACGAAACAGAACTGAACTCAGGAAACACTCCCCTCAGTAAACTCAACCACACCTCAGAATGTAAGATGTCACACAGAACCTCTTAACCCTGTAGGTTCTGATTCTCTCCACAGGAAATTCCTTGCATATGGCGTCCACGTCCACTTGTAAGCTAGTGTGGTTCACCCCGGTGACGGCTAGCCCCAGTGGTCCAAACTATGCCAATCCCAGTAAGCTAATGTAGGGGCCCTTGACCACAAGCAAGTCCAGTTGCCGCGTCCACCCTCGATATTGCACCCTGAAGGTCCCCACCCCCATTGTGGGGACCTTACGTTTCTGGAAGTCCCGGAGGGTGAATGGGGCCGGCCTGAGTTTGGGACCCCCAGTAGGACACAGTTTCTTTAAGGTCCTTGCCGAGATTATGGATAGAGTTGAACCCATGTCAAGCTCCATGTGGCACGGGGCCCCCTCTATCTGTACCTCTACATAAATTTTCTCTACATTGGGGTGGGGCAACTGGTATACCTGGAAGTCTGTGAGCTCTGTCGAGTTGCCTTGGTGCGTTGGGCCCTGGGACCTGGAGCTCTTCGATTGGTCATCTGATGCCTGGCGTCGGGTGGGCCGAGCCCGACACACCCGGGCGATATGTCCCAATTTTCTGCACTGCCTGCACTCTGCGTTGCGGAAACGGCAGGTCCTCTTCTCGTGACTCTCCCCGCAGCTTGCGCAGTTCCCTCCTTCTCGTTGAGGCAGCTGTGGTCTGTGTGCTGCTTGAGTGCGCTGCTGTCCTCGGTGCACCTCCTCCCTGTCAGATCCTGAGTCGTCGGTGAGGTCTTCGTGGTGGACCCTCGGTTGGGACAGCAGGCTTGGTTCGTGCCTCTTGCGTCGACCTCTCGGCAGCTTCTGTTGCCAGGGCCTCCTCCAGGGCGACCTGGAACGTTAGGTCCTTCTTAGCGTAGAGGCGTCGTTGCAGCTTCTCATCCTTCAGGCCACTGAAGCATGTTCTCCAATTCTGAGAAGTTGCAGAACCGAGCAGCTTGGCGGAGAGGTCACAAACCCAGTTATGGTTTCCCCAGGGGCTTGCCGCTTTGCGTAGAAGGCATTTCGACGAGCCACCACTGAGGGCTACGGCGAAAAGTGCCCCTTCAGCCGTTCCATTATTGTTTTGTATGGAACAGTAGCGACGTCTTCAGGCGCAAGGAGAGCCCGGGCGATTTCAAACGTCTCCTCTCCGCAGACGCTGAAGAATATCGCCCTCTTCTTGGCATCTTCTTTGTCGGTGACCCCTTTGGCTTCTAGGAGGAAGGTGAAACGGGAGGCATACTGTCAGAGCTGCTCCCAGATCCTAGCTCACCGAGGATCACGCTAGCCAGCGTTCACTTTATAAAAGTCTTTATTGAGTTACAGTTTCCATTTCCAAGCTGCCGCGTGCAGCTCTACATCTTATAAGCTAGACCGGCGAAGCTCCGTCTGAGTCTCCGCCCCCTGTACACCAACTTAATACCCTAGCCTTACTCCACCTTTTCCGCCTGACCGTTCTTCTCTGGGTCCCTCTGCCCCCCGTGGTCTCTTCCTTCCTGGACTCTTCTGACGCTGAACCCCGGGACCCTTCTGTCTCCTTGCGTCGGGCTTTAGGACCTGGCTCCCTTTCCGGGCTGCTTACTGCGCCGCCTTCCTGCGCATTTGAACTTGGCGCGCGCGCCCAACCTTCCACTTTCCGCTTGACCGTTTCTTCGCTCCCCGATGGAGGTGTGGCCACTCCTGACTCATGCCCTCCCCCCTGCGGCGAGCTTCCGGAGCTCGATACCTGGCGCCCTTCCTCTCCACTGCGCTCTGTTGGGGACGCTGGCCCCGATTTCCAACTGCTGCCCTCTGAACCCCCTCTGGACCCTTCTTCCTGGGGTGTCCCCCTAGGCTCCCCCCTTGCTCTGGCCACTGGCGCTCCTTTCTGTGAATCTTCTGATTCACTGGAAAGACTCGGAGATCTCGGGTCGTCGTCATCACTCATCTTTTCTTCGGACTCCTCCCCCTCGCTCTCTGTTTCCTCCCTTGCCCTCGCCTCTGCTCCTGAACCCCTGACATCCATCCCCCCCTCGAAGCCCCCCTTTCCCCCCTCCCCTCCTTCCGGTGCGGGTACTGGGTGCTGCAGTGTCATGGGGGCGAATGCCGGATACAGTTCGCTCCCCTTGGCGGGCCTCCAACTGAAGACTTCCGGTTCTTCCTCCCTGCGCTCGTCGACAACGGTCACCTCCGCTTCCATCTCTGTGCCTCCGTGCTCGAACCCAAGATCCTCCCCGTACATGTCCACGGCCGTCTCCGCCTCAGTCGTTCCCGGGTCCGTCGCTCGACCTGGAACCTCCAGCCACTTCCTGCGCCACTGTTCCTCTGGTCTATCGTCCCACCAATACGAGGCATCCGAGGCCGATCCCGAGGGTGATTCTTCCGGGGAGTGTGTGTCCAGTGAATGTTCCACTTCCGAGTCAAACCCGTGGAACGTGCTGGCTGAAAGCGTCGGTGTGAAAAGCCAGTCGTCGAAAAAGTCTGCTGGCATGGGCCTGTGTGGGAAGAGGGCATGAAATTCGTCCTTGAGCAGAGGGTCTTCCAAAGCGTAACCTTGCACCCAGCAATTGGCACTGGCCGGGGTGCCCTCCCTGGCGAGAAGGTATTCTACTCCCTCTTCCCCCCATCTAGAGTCCAAAATCTCTGTGACCTCGTTGATGGGCTCCTCCTGTGGCACTCCCCCTTGCTCGGTCCCCTCTCGGAGCGGACTCGGTGCCGTTCCTGGTTCCTGAAATCTGTGCGGTGTCTTGTATGGAGTGAGCACCGATCTGTGGAACACCGGATGCATCCTGGATCCCTCCGGAAGCGTCAGCCTGAAGGCCACCGGGTTGACCTGCGCTTCGACTTGGTAGGGCCCTAGTTGTTTATGCCCTAGCTTCTTCTTCGCTAACGACCTGGCCGGCACTGCGTGGGCTGCCAACCAGACCCAGTCTCCCACTTGGATCTCTTCGCCAACCCTCCTGTGTTTGTCCGCTTGCACCTTGTATGCGTGTTTAGCCAGCTCCAGGTGCCACCGAAGCTGATCGTGGACCTCCTGCAACTCCGACGCGAACGCGTCTGCTGTCTGCGGCTCCCCCTCCCCCATTCTTTCCAGTCCCGGGAAGGTTCTGGGGTGCCTTCCGTTGTTGGCGAAGAACGGCGTCACCCCCGTGGACACGTGCTTCGTGTTGTTGTAGGCGAACTCGGCGAGGGGCAGGTAATCCACCCACGTTGCAGGCTGTTGATTCGCATAACATCTCAGGTACTGCTGCATGATGGCATTGACCCGCTCCGCTTGCCCGTTGGTCTGCGGGTGTCTAGCCGACGCCAGGTTGATCTTGACGTTCAGGAAGCCCATCAGCTTCTGCCAGAAGTTCGAGATGAACTGCCGCCCCCGGTCAGACAGTATAGACCGCGGCAGACCGTGAACCTTGAACACGTGATCTATGAACAGTTTGGCGGTTTGTTCCGCCGTGGCCACCTTCGCACACGGAATGAAATGTGCCATCTTGGAGAACAAGTCCACCACCACTAGCACTGCTGTCTTGCCCCTCGAGTTGGGCAGATCCGTGACAAAGTCCAGGGCCACTCTCTCCCATAGTTCGAACGGGGATTGCAGCGGTTCCAGCAGTCCCGCCGGCGGTCTGTGTACTGGTTTGGCCCTCTGGCAGGTGTCGCACTTCGCCACGTAGTCCGCGACTTCCCCTCTCATTCTGGGCCACCAGAAGTCTCTGGCGACTAATTCCATCGTCTTCTCTGTTCCAAAGTGCCCGGCAGTGGGCGCGTCGTGCAACTGCTGCAGTACCTTGGCGCGAAGATCGTCTCCCGGCACGTAGATGGCCCCTTTACGGAGGAGTAATCCATCGCGAACCTGGAACTCGCCGGTCGCCGCCGTGCCCTTGTGCACCTCTGCCATCTTCGCTCGCACGAAGGAATCGTCCTGCAATGCACGCCGTACCGCCTCCAGGTCAACAGTCGCCGAAGCGCACGCCCACGCTGTCGGTGCGAAGATGTGCATGGCCGCCGCTGGCGTCGCCTCCTCGAGGTATTGCGGTTTACGGGATAGGGCGTCCACCATGACGTTGGTGTCCCCCGGGACATACTCTATACGGAAGTCGAAGTCCGCAAAGAACTCTGCCCAACGTATCTGCCTCTGGTTCAGGAACCGCGCCATGCGCCAGTGCTCCAGATTCCTGTGGTCCATGCAGACCTGTACTGTGTGCTTGGCTCCGATCAGGAAGTGCCTCCACGCCTTGAATGCGGCATGAATGGCCAACAACTCCCTGTCCCAGATGGTGTAGTTCTGTTCCGACTTGGTGAGCTTCCTGGAGTAGAACGCTCCCGGTCTCCAAGCCCCCTGCGGGTCTTGCTGCAACAGAACTGCTCCCACGGCTCTATCCGAGGCGTCCGTCTCCACCCTCATCGGTCTGCTGGGGTTGACGTGTAGTAGCTGCTCCTCCGACGCGAAGAGACGCTTGAGTGCCTGAAAGGACTGCTCCGCCTGCTCCGTCCAGATGAACTTCTTCTTCTTGGAGCTGAGCGTGTCTGTGATGGCCGCCGTCTGCATCGCAAACCCCTTGATAAACTTGCGATAGAAGTTCGCAAAGCCGACAAACCGCTGGACCTCCTTCCGGTTGCGCGGGCTTTTCCAATCCAACACCGCGCGAACCTTGGCGCTGTCCATGGCGAGCCCCTTGTCTGACAACCTGTAGCCCAGGAAATCCACCTCCGACACGTCGAACTGGCACTTTTCCAGCTTGGCGTAGAGCCTATGCTGCTGCAGTCTGCTCAGCACTTCCTTGACGTCTCTGTCGTGATCCTGCTGCGAGTCAGAAAAGATCAGTATGTCATCCAGGAAACAGACACACTTCTTGTAGAGGAGCCCCGCCAACACGTGATGCATGAAAGCTTGAAAACAGTGGGAGCCATTTTGCAATCCAAAAGGCATAACTCTGTATTCGTAGGTGCCCAGGGGCGTGAACATGGCTGTCTTCCACTCATCTCCTTCCCGCATGCGAATGAGGTTGTACGCCCCTCGCAGGTCCAACTTGGTGAAGACGCGTCCTTTGCGCACCGTCGCGAGGAGGTCGTCGATCCTGGGCATGGGGAAATCCGATGGCTTGGTCAAAGCGTTTAAGGTCCGATAGTCCACCACGAGCCTTTTTTGGGGCGTGTCTTTCTTCTTGACAAAGAATACAGGACTGCCCCCCACTGCCTTGGACTCTCGGATGAAACCGCGCTCCAAATTGTGATCTATGAACTCTTTGAGTTCCTGTAGTTCGTCCTCAGACATGGAATACAGCTTCCCTTTTGGCAACGCCGCCCCTGGCAGGAGGTCAATCTTGCAGTCGTATGGTCTGTGGGGGGGGTAGCTTGTCCGCCTCCTTCTCGCAGAAAACCTCCAAAAATTCTGCGTACTTGTGGGGAACTGCTTGCAGCGTCCCCAGCTGCAGCTGTGACTCCTCTTCCTCTCCTTCCTGCCGGGGCAGGATGCAGTGTTCAGCACAATAGGAAGAGCCGAAGGTCAGCTGTCTCTGGTACCAAGCCAGCGTCGGGCTGTGCTTGTCCAGCCAACTCATGCCCAATACAATAGGCGTGTCCGATAGTTGAGTGACATTAAAGCTGATGACTTCCCTGTGATTTCCAAGTCGCATCACCATTGGTGGCGTTTGCTTCACCACCTGCCCCCCGAGCAGCTCCCTGCCATCCACCGTGACAACCTGCAGGGGCAGTGTGGCAGGCAGCAACTGTATAGCGTGCCGGTCAACAAAGTCTTGCCCTATAAAGTCCGCATTGCTTCCTGAGTCAATGGTGATCGGCACGTCCATGGTGATTCCATTGGGCAGCTGGAGCGAGGCGGTGAGCCGCACTACTGGTTTGGGCGGGAGGGGGTCTGTGGGCTGCAAAATCTCTGGGGACTGCTTCACTGACTCGTCTGGCCGGGCCCCAGTGCCTCTGTCTCCAGCCAGACTCCGTCGTTTCCCTGCTGTGGTTCTCCTTGCTGAGTAGCTGCAGTTACCATTGCTGAGGCTGCAGTGTGCTTGTGGAGCCTCTGGGGACACTCTTTCGCCATGTGCTGGGGACTGTCGCAGATGTAACACTTCCGGTTCCCTCTAGGAGGCTTCGCTTTCACTGCTCCCGGTGCTAGGGCTCTGTTTACTGACTGAGCCCTTGCACCTCCAACCTCCATAGTTTCCGCTCCTCCGCCTGGCGGAGGCGTGGATTGCGCACGCGCTGTTTCTCTGGGAACGAAGGAGTAGCCTCTGGCTGGTTCGCGCCCTCCACGCCCTTCGTCCCTGCTCCATGGACGTTCTTCCAGACGCACCCCGACCGCCAGCGCCCTCTGAACGATCTCCTGCGTGCTCCGGGGTCTCTCCCCCCTCGCAATTTCGTCTTTAACCGCGCCGCTCAAGCCTTCCCAAAACAGGTCTCTGACTGGAGCCGAATCTCTGTCCCATTCCAGGGCACTGACCAATGCAAAAAAGTGGGCATGATACTGCCTTACACTGGCCCTCCCCTGCTTCAGTCCATGTATCTCCTTCCGGGCAAGATCCACGTCTATGCTTGATAAAAAACACCCATCCATCGCTTTAATGAAGGCATCCGCATTTTGGAGCGCCGGATCCTTATCTCTCCACAAATTGCGCAGCCATGCTTTAGCATCTCCATGCAAATGGGACATGATAAACCCCACCTTCTCTTGCTCATCTCTAAAGTCCTTGTCCAGCAGTTGCAGGGCACACTTTACATCTGCTCTAAAGTTGGGGTACTGTTGTAAATTCCCATCGAAGTGAGAGACTAGACCGCCTGCTCGTCTCCCCAACCCAATCCCCTCCGGTTTGGGTGTCAGTTGCCCTTGCTTCGTAAGCATTTCCAACCTGATCTGGAGATCCCTGTAGGCGGCAGCTGCATCCTCCTCTCTCTTCCTGGATGCAAGTATCTCGGCATTCAGTTGTGTCACTGCTTCTCTGAGATCCGCTATCTGCTGTTCGGCCGTCATCTTGTCTGCCGTTCGTGAGCTTGCAAGTAGGCACCAGCCTTCTCTCCTCTCCGCGAGGCTTTAGGTGCCAAAAACTTGGAGACGGAGCTTACTGTCAGAGCTGCTCCCAGATCCTAGCTCACCGAGGATCACGCTAGCCAGCGTTCACTTTATAAAAGTCTTTATTGAGTTACAGTTTCCATTTCCAAGCTGCCGCGTGCAGCTCTACGTCTTATAAGCTAGACCGGCGAAGCTCCGTCTGAGTCTCCGCCCCCTGTACACCAACTTAATACCCTCGCCTTACTCCACCTTTTCTGCCTGACCGTTCTTCTCTGGGTCCCTCTGCCCCCCGTGGTCTCTTCCTTCCTGGACTCTTCTGACGCTGACCCCCCGGACCCTTCTGTCTCCTTGCGTCGGGCTTTAGGACCTGGCTCCCTTTCCGGGCTGCTTACTGCGCCGCCTTCCTGTGCATTTGAACTTGGCGCGCGCGCCCAACCTTCCACTTTCCGCTTGACCGTTTCTTCGCTCCCCGATGGAGGTGTGGCCACTCCTGACTCATGCCCTCCCCCCTGCGGCGAGCTTCCGGAGCTCGATACCTGGCGCCCTTCCTCTCCACTGCGCTCTGTTGGGGACGCTGGCCCCGATTTCCAACTGCTGCCCTCTGAACCCCCTCTGGACCCTTCTTCCTGGGGTGTCCCCCTAGGCTCCCCCCTTGCTCTGGCCACTGGCGCTCCTTTCTGTGAATCTTCTGATTCACTGGAAAGACTCGGAGATCTCGGGTCGTCGTCATCACTCATCTTTTCTTCGGACTCCTCCCCCTCGCTCTCTGTTTCCTCCCTTGCCCTCGCCTCTGCTCCTGAACCCCTGACACATACGCTTCCCAGTCTCCGGATGCTGGGTTGAACGGCGAGAAGCTGCTATTGGTTGCCGTTCTTAGTTCCTTGGGTCCCGGAGCTGAAGCCTGGATACACGGTGCGAGGCAGCGGTGCGGCAGGTGGCGGTGCCGCGGTGCTGTGTGTGGTGGTCAGCTCAGCGGGATCCCATCCTCGTCGCCAGTGAAATATACTCAGAGTCGAGAGTGGATTTCATGCTCTTTATTCAGCTCATGGTGGTGAGGAGGGAATGGAAGTCCCCTCAAAGTATCTGCTTTATATACATTATTTACACAATGGGCTGCACGTGATTGGCTAATTCCGGAATTCTCCTGTAGGCCAATTGGGTTGTGGATTCACTTCTATCTGGAGCTGGATTGGGTGGCTCCTGCCAACCAATCATACTGCTGCATTGTTCTAGGACCAATCAGACTGCTGCATTCTGAATCCTATTGTTCTAGGACCAATCAGACTGCTGCATTTTGGAGCCTATTGTTCTAGGACCAATCAGACTGCTGCATTCTAAATCCTATTGTTCTAGGACCAATCAGACTGCTGCATTTTGGATCCTATTCAGCTCAGTACATAGCACCACTTTTCACCTTTCTAGAGGCAAGGGACCTATTAGGATTATCCGCCTCTGGAGGCTGGTGTATCTAATGGGTTTCCAGGTAACGCTGAGGTTTTTTTCTGTGATATGACTGGCACTCCTATCAAAGCCCTGGCCAGCCTCTGGAACATCTGAATGGCTCAGGCTTTTGACATGATCACTTCTGAGCATCCTCTCCCACTTGACTCCTTGGTATACTGCAGAACTTAGGGAAAGGAAACAAGTTGAAAGATGGAGGAAAGATCTGGCTGAATACAACTGAACAGTGGTGTGGGCTCATCATTAAGCATACATAGTGGTACTGAAGATAGCAGTATACTCAGCTACAAGTGATCGCTAATGAAGAAGAAAGACAGTCCGACTCAAGGAGGTGGTGGAACCAATGGTAGCTATGTGTAAGCACTGTGACTTGTTTGCAAAGCATTTTGAGGATAAAACCACTTGCATCCGCTGGGATCTTGACTCTGCTGTTATAGCAGATGAGTCTCATGGGTGTCCAGAGCACTGTCTAGTCCTGTTGTTTTGGATAATTTTCAGATAGTAAGGCTTGAGGATGTGGACAAGGTGTTTGTATTAGTCAGGGTAACGACTTGTGCTTCGGACTCTTGCCCTTCTTGGCTGATAAAAAGTAGCGGGGGTGGTGGTAATTGACTGGGCCAGGAAGAGTGTTCCTATTTCCATCTGAAATGCAGGACGGCATAACATTCTGATCCAAGTTTCATTCAGAAAACATTATCCATAATATCAGCAGCAGGCTGCTGCAGTCAAATTGGCCAGTCAGAATGGAAAATCCCCTTCCACTGCTGTAAATATTGCTCCCTTAGAAAATAAGTGATTTGTTTGACTGGAACAAAATCCATCTTGTGTCTCCAAGTGGTTTAGGGTTGTATGATCTATGTCTGGATTGGCCCACTTAATGCTATTTATTGCTCTATGAATGATATTAAGATGGATTTCTTAAGTGTGGTGGAATTACCTTTTCTTCTTTTGTGCAATTTTTACTTGCCATAGCAAACAAGACTTTGTCCATGTACCCATATAAAATAACTATTATCGTTCTTTTCCTCTGCATTTTTAAAGCATAAATATTATTGGCTTTGAGGCAACAATGACAGAACGTGCAGACATCAGAAAAATGCCAGCTCCAGCCCAACCAGAAGTAAAATGTATAGGGCATATTGAGAGATGGGTGGCAAAGCTGTGCATATGCTTTGTCCTCCCCGGCAGTATATATTGTGGGAGAGTAGCTAGAGGAAGCAGAGAAAAGCTCCAACCAATATTATTTTTTCTATTTTTTTTTTTAATTTTGGAGTTTGCTTGTTTATTTTAAATTCAATTTGTAAAGGTCCCTTTAGAAACAAAAAGATACAAACACAAGTTAAGCACACAGTTTGCTTTTAGTTCAACACTTTCTTCATCCATCAATTTTACCCAAAATCACAAAAGTAATATTACAAAGCTTTCACAGTGCACGTTTACGTATTCTGCATATACATCTATTCACTCTTCAAACAATGCATTTCCATTGAATTTGGCTTCAAAAACAACAACACATCAGGCTGGAAATATATAACGTTTTAAACCAATGTGTTTTTCCTCTTAAAAAAAGAAAATATATTACTTGGAAAGAAGCCCATATTGCACTAATTCCCAAACAAGACACGGACATAAGGCAGGTGAAAAATTATAGGCCAATCTCGCTCCTAAATAATGATTACAAATTATTTGCCAGTATATTGGCCAATAGACTTAAAAATGTATTTGGAGAGGAGATTGGAAAGAACCAAACTGGATTTCTAACTGGTAGACAGATGAAGGACAATGTTAGAAATATAATTGATATGTCGGGCGCCGGGGCATTTTTCTGACGGCTTGTTGCGCTGAGCGGGGCTGCAGCCGTCGGGGCGGCCGCCTACGGGGCTCACGATTTCCGTCGCAGCGACCGAGATGACGACTTGAAAGAGCTCTACGAGATGGCCAACAAATACCACTTCCTCCACAGCCTGGCCCTCCTGGCTGTGCCCCACTGCCGCTATCCCATGATGGCCGGCAGCATCCTGTCTCTGGGCATGGGGATGTTCTCTGGCGCCCTGTATTACCACGCCGTGACAGGGGACCCGATCCTGACCAAGGCAGCCCCGTATGGTGGTTCCCTCCTCATCCTCGGCTGGATCGCCATGGCCCCTTGACACCCCGTTCTCTCCCCATGTGGCCCCCATCTCCCAACGCCAGGGCAGCCAGCCCCGCCCCTCCCTCCTCCCTTAGGCTAGCCAGAAGGGAGCCCTAGGAGAGGAGAGATTTCCAAATGTCAGAGTGGGATCCCTTGAGGTCTTTAGCCCACCCCGAATGCGTCTCTATCCTGCATCTTGGAATTCCCCGAATGCCGAATCCCTTTTTAAAAAGCCAAGATCCTTCCCCTCCCCCCAAAAAATTGCAACCAGATTTGAGTTTGCGATGGAGGCTTCGAAATGCAATGTCTGATCGGTGCTTTTCAATTGCTGTTTTTTAACTTAATAAATGATGAGAGTGATTTCACTTTTTAAAAAACCCACGCACCTTTTTTTCCTTTGAATAAATTTATTCCGTGGGGGGGGGGGGGGAGAGAAAGGAATATAATTGATATAATGGAATATCTGGACTCCAGGAGAGACAAACAAGCCGCCCCAATGTTTCTGGATGCTGAAAAAAAAAATTGATAATGTGTCTTGGCATTTTATGAAAAGAAATTTAGAATTTATGGATATCGGTGAAAAACGTTTAAATGGTATTCGGGCTATTTATTCGGAACAATATGCTAAATTGATAGTTAATAATAACTTCACAGACAAAATTGAGATAACAAAGGGAACCAGACAGGGGTGCCCGCTATCGCCATTGTTATTTATAACAATACTAGAGGTCCTGTTGAGGAAAATAGAAGCAACAAAAGAAATAAAGGGGATTGGTGTAGGCTCAAAAGAATATAAGTATATATAAGAATGAAATTATCAATGATGGGTAGATTCTCAACTATCAAAATGAACGTGTTCCTGAGACTGCTGTTTTGATTTCAGACAATTCCGGTTATCAGTGGAACAAAACAATTTAATGTATGGCAAAGAAGATTGTCTAAATTTATCTAGCAGGTTAAAAAGCCAAGAATTGAGTATAAAATATTGACAGATGCAAAAGAAAGAGGCGGTTTTTCCCTGCCAGATCTAAAAATTTACCACGAGGCGGCGTGTTTTTGTTGGTTGAGAGAATGGATAAGGTAAAAGGTAAAGGTACCCCTGCCCATACGGGCCAGTCTTGACAGACTCTAGGGTTGTGCGCTCATCTCACTCTAGAGGCCGGGAGCCAGCGCTGTCCGCAGACACTTCCGGGTCACGTGGCCAGCGTGACGAAGCTGCTCTGGTGAACCACCAGAGCAGCACACGGAAACGCTGTTTACCTTCCCGCTGTAAAGCGGTACCTATTTATCTACTTGCACTTAAGGGTGCTTTCGAACTGCTAGGTGGGCAGGAGCTGGGACCGAACGACGGGAGCTCACCCCGCCGCGGGGATTCGAACCGCCGACCATGCGATCGGCAAGTCCTAGGCACTGAGGTTTTACCCACAGCGCCACCCAGGATAACCTTAGATAATTCAGATATATTGGATTTGGAGGGATTTGACAACAGATTCGCGTGGCACGCCTACCTGTGGTCAGAATGGTCAGAATGCACAGAGGGTTTTTGAACCATACTATTAGAAAATCATTGTATGAGGTGTGGAGCAGACATAAAACATTATTGGAATGCAAAACTCCGAGGTGGCTCTCACCTCTGGAGGCTTTTGCAGTCAAAAAAATAAATAAATATGGGAACTGAATGGGCGACATACAAAGACTTGCTGATGGAAGTGATAATAAAACAAAGTTAAAGACATTCGAAGAACTAAGAGGAAAGGTAACCGATTGTTACAAGATGTGTTTAGAGAGGATAATAAAAGAAACGGATTTGGAAGTAGCAAATCTAAATTGGAGACAGAATTGCTGGGTAGTAAAATGAAAATACTGTCGGAAATGTATCAGTTACTACTGGAGTGGCACACAAAGGATGAAGAGGTAAAAAGTGTTCTGATTAGGTGGGCCCAGGATTTAGGGCACAATATTGATTTTAAAAGGTGGAGAAAACTGTGGACCGAAACAATTAAATTCACAGCATGTGTGTCACTCAAAGAAAATATATTTAAGATGATGTATCGATGGTATATTAGACATGCCAAACTTGCTAAGATGTATAGAAATCAAGACAAAAATTGGTGGAAGTGTAAGGAGAAGGAGGGGAACTTCCTCCATCTGTGGTGGACTTGTTCTAAAGTGAAAGCCTTCTGGGACATAATATACGAGTTAAAAAAGGTTTTGAAATATAATTTTAATAAAAAACCAGAGGCATTTCTATTAGGCTTAATTGGTGAGGAAATACATAAAAGTGATGTAAACATGTTTATGTATGCCACAATGGCTGCAAGGACACTTCTGGCTCAGAAATGGAAGCAGCAGGAACTTCCAACACTGGAAGACTGGCAGCTCAAGATGATGGAGTTCAAAGACATAATCCGGAATCAGCGTGACGAACTGTTTCCAAAGGACTGGAACACATTTCTGAAAGAAAATTGTAAACATTTGAAAACGTTTGTAGGCTTGAATTGAAATGTTTTGTAATGTAACTATAAGGAACTGATTTACCGATAATAAGGTGAAATATTATAATTTGACAAAGGGTAAATAAGTGCTTATAGAAATGCGAAGAATATGGAAAGTTATGTGGAAGTCAGAAAGAGGTCGATGCTCTTATATATTAAGTCATAGAATTATGTAACAAAATGTGAATATGATTTAATGGAAAACTCAACAAAAATTACTTTAAAAACATAAAAAGGGAAAATATATTAGGAGTGGCTTTTCTTTTAATAAGTTAATAAATGAACTACTTCATTGGCACAGCATCCGAATGAGGTGTAGTGGTTGTATAGTTCTTGATACCTTTTGTTTCATAGTTATATTTGGGTTGCTGCTTAAAAAAATGGTTAGCTTTTTGTATCATAAAGATCACAAAACTGATTCCTAATATACAACTGAAAGCAGAAATGGGGCACTTTTCCCTTTTGCTTTGCTGCAGATATGCATGCTATTTTACCATAGCTCACAGAATGGCATGATGGCACCTTTTTACTACATATGTGAATTATTAAAAAAAACCTGCTACTCGTTGAAATTGTGTCTGGTCAATATATTTCAGCTTCATGTTTTGTTACGCGTTTAATATTTTTTCTATTTTTTAAAAAGTGCCAGAATTCACAAACACTTCCCTTGTTCTCTAATGGTGCCCACCTGAGAGGTGCTGGATCTGTTCGAGCAAGTTCCAGCTGAGAAAAAGCCCTGGTTCTAACTTGCCTAAGTGGGGAAAGTTGGCATTGCGTGGACAGGCGGAGTCCCCAGATCCTGCACGGTCCCCCCGTCATGTGGAATAACGACTCAAGACAACGTGCTATGGGATTAAATTGGCCACAACTTTATTAAATTTCAAATGTGGGTAGACCTTGGCTCAGGCATTGGGCGTTCTCCCTCCCCGGTCCCCAGCCGGGGACCTAGGGAGCATCAGGGTTATCCAGTGTGTGTGTGGGGGGGGGATGGGCCGGCTCTGGAGAACATATGTTCAAGCAGAGATGGCCGCCCCCGTAACGCCGCCGCCGCAGGAGAGAGCAATGACGACCTTTCGGTGTACGGCCAAAGCCTCCCTTCAGAAAACCCCTTTAACGGGGAACCCTGGTATTGCCGCCGCAAGAGGAAGATGGACAAAAGGATTCCGCCCAAGGCCTGATACCGCCAAAGTTGTGACGTTTTGCTACGGGAAAGGCGAAACCTGCCAATGCAGGGAAATTCCTTTCCGGCCCTTTAACAGCGACCTTAACGTAGCAGCGCCCGCATACCTGTGAAGAAAAGTTAACCTGCAAAATAAGACATTAACTGAGGGTGGGTAGGGTGGGAGAAGCTCTGGAGCCAAGTGAGGATTCCTAGGTAAGATCCTCCCTCTATTGTGTGGGCAGGTAATCCCTCCCCTACCTGGCCTGGTCTCCTTGGCAACGCTTCCCCCAGGTGGGATTGGACAACTGACTGAGGTAGGCGGAGACCTCCAGGTATCCCACCTGAGGGAAGGAAAAGCCAAGCCTATGCTGTTGGGGCCGCTCCAGATCTAGGGGCTGCACGCGTCCCCGCAAAGGGCGCCCCCCGTTTTAAGCGGGGAGCGGTCATTACTACAGTGAGTGAACAGATGCAAGAAGCAGCATCCTTTGGCCAAAGAGCACCAATGCCAGGGAAATTGAAGAGAGTCAGGGCAAACTTAGTCGCCTGACAGCATGAGTGAAACTAACTCTGCAGACAGGCATATAGGACTGGGGAGTGTGCTAGGAACTAAGAAATACAAAACACAACCTTTTTTGTGCTTAGGAAATATGCGCAAAAATCAACGGTAGCTCCTCTGGTGAATTTCCTGAATTAAAATCTCTTTCTGTCTCTTTTAAATTCTTTCCAAACCCATCTCCTATTTGGGAGTGAGCCTGGAT
This sequence comes from Podarcis liolepis, assembly GCF_965112155.1. Taxonomy (NCBI): domain Eukaryota; kingdom Metazoa; phylum Chordata; class Lepidosauria; order Squamata; family Lacertidae; genus Podarcis; species Podarcis liolepis. The sequence continues at coordinate 37,117,432 of NC_139568.1, forward strand.
CATTAATGTTCCAGGTAATGAGAGGCCTTGGTGAGTGCGTTAAAGGAAGATTGGGACTTGTATCATATAATGATATCATATAACATTGGACAACATTACTTTTTACCAATATGAAATTCCGTGCAACATACCATCCGCTTGGCCAGAAAAGTCAACAAATGTGTCATTGGCACAGCGTCCAATCGGAAGTGAGGGCGGTGGAGGCGTCTGGTCTTTCTGCTTCTCTTTGGTCTTAAGAAGCGGCCATGGATAGCGACCCAATTCTTATTCTCTTGCTTTTTGAATCTTGAAAAATATGTACATTAGGGGGGAAAGTATCAATTTCTTTTCTGAAATTTCAAACCGCTGCTGCTGCTGTTGCCCAGGACTGACCTGCTGATAGCCTGAAGGGCCCTGCCCTGCTTCTCTTTACCTGGGTTGTGGTGGGGCCTGACAGGCTCAGTAAAGGACTGCTGCTCGACAACTCTGACCCCCCCCTCATTCATCATTCCTGTATACTTCTACCCCTGTACAATCAACAATCTTCCTCAAGACAATTTCATCCTCTTTATATTAATTTGGGGTCAGTCAAGCAAATCTTTCAAACATCACCACCACCATCTAATTGGGGTTTGTGTGACCCCAGCATCAGACTGGTAAAGCAGTTTCTACTTAAATAAAAGTAAAATTATCACACAATATCTTGAAAGGGAAAGGTACCTGCATCCTGTTCAGATCCAAATAATAAAGCTGCATATGGTGTCATACAAAGGACCCCAAATCAAAAGGTTAGTTAAAGAGCCATTGAGAGGCGGGAGACAAACCATATAGAGAGTCTTGCTGTTTGCATTATTAGCTGCTTGTGTGCTTGTTCATGGCAGTCATGTTTTCAAGATGCTCTTCAATCTGACAGATAGAAACGTTATTTTAAAAACAAATTTAAAAGGTGGGCATTTGATCCATTTTCACTATGAAGTCTCCCAATTTTTGCCTTCAACCACCCTCTAAAATTGAAACGCTCTCAACAGCTTCACTAAGAGTTGACATCCTTGTGTGTGACATCTCGTTACACTGGCAGTTTCTTGAACATCCAGCAAGAATAGAAAAGAACTCAGCTTATGTTGACACAAAACAGCATGATGAATTGTGACACACACACACACACACACACTATGTATTATTTTTCCCTGTGGTGGAATAATTACAATTCTTCTACCTGCACCAGGAATGGAGAATCTTTGGTCCTCTGGAGGCCAGTCCCCATCATCCTTGACCACTGGCCATGCTGCCTAGGGAAGATTGGGGATATTGTTAATACATGCTTTCTATGCAAAGTTCCTGTTTAATGGCTAAAATTTGCCAGTTTTCAAGAATTCCACAGCAGGAAAGTTAGCAAGGAAGGGAGCAAACTAATATATTTCTCCTTAAACAAGAAAACATTAAAATAAAAAGGAGTACTCATTAGCATGGCACGGTACAGAGCCAACAATATTCCCATTATTGCTTATTATTACTATTACCAAGACTCTTTTCAAAAATAGATTAGAGGTTTGGAAGAAACTCAGCTGACAAAGGAATTGTGAGAAGCAGAAAACTCCATCATTGTACCCATTATTTGCTTTAAAGGAAAGCTAAGCACCTCTAAGTAATCATCAGGTATACTTTATTCATCCGCACTAACTATATATGAAGCATCCAAGTATGAAACTAAGGCATTAATAATGGAAAAACTAACTCTAAGAGAATGGTTTTCAGGACTTTTTTTTGCCTCAGCCCAAATTTGCCTAAGTCTGCAGCCCAACAAATTCTCAGGATCGTTTTACAAACATTTACCTTTACTGCACACTGTTTATGGTTTCTTGCTCCATCCCTTCCCACTGTAGCCCTCACAGGAGAGGATCCTCTCGGTGTTTATTGTGGGCTTTATCCTGCTGCATGGGTCCTCCTACCACCTCAAGAGAGCTCAGCTTTCACAGTGGCAGAAGTGGCTCTTTTCAGGTGTAGCCTATCAGAAGGCAGAAGAGGCGCATTTCCCAGATACACTCAGTAGAGGACCAGACCTCCTTGGACAGAGACCTTTTCCATGGCACAGGAGCGTCCTGGATAAAGCCTATTTGCACAGACATCTTTAACGCCTGCTTGGCCTTGTCCGTTAATAGCGCAGTTTACTTTGCTACTGTTTACTTTGCTAAGGAAGCCTCCTACTTGAAGAACTATGCCAAGGAAGCCAACGACAAACTGTTTGGTGTTGATGGGTCACTATTGGAGAGGTAGCTCAAAGCTTAGGTGGTGTACCCCCAGATTTTTGAAGAACAATTCAGTGGTGCATCCCGGGGTATCAGCCCACGTGTAGTTCAGATTCTGCAGTTTGATTGCACCCACGTGGCAGAAAATGCACCGTGCTCTGTGTCAGAGCTGGCCCACACCTCCTTGCAGGCATGTCTTAAGCTTTAAGACCATGGGCCTCCAACCATTTGGGCCATATGACCAAGTAAGGCAACTGTCCAACTGCAGCAGCCCCATTTCCTTTGTAAAAGACGATGAGGAAACAAAAAGGTGAAGAAATAAGAAAGCACAGATTTTTGAAGAACAATTCAGTGGTGCATCCCGGGGTATCAGCCCATGTGTAGTTCAGAATCTGCAGTTTGATTGCACCCAAATGGCAAAAAATGCAGAGTGCTCTGTCTCGGAGCTGGAAAATCAATAAAAAATTTTGAAACCCCCCCAGAAACATTGAAAATCTCATTTTCTTTAGGAAAACAAGGAGAACAGGGGATTAACCTCATGCTCTGAAAAGGCTGCAAAACAAAGATCATGCATAAATTGTGCCTAAGGAAGGTTCTAAACAGCTGAGGGGTGTAGGTTGGTCCTGCTGCTAGTACCCTTCTGGCTTTTAAGAGCCGCAAAACTGCCGCAACAACCGCAACAAACGAGGGTTGTTTAAAAGATAGGGAATATAGAATGCAAAATGGTTGACAATTCAGACTGCCTGCTCTGGTCCAGTCCTGTACTGACAGTACCTTCCCAGAGTATGATATTGTGATGTTTCCTTTGGAGGTCTTTAAGCAGAGGCTTGACAACCATATGTCAGGAGTGCTCTGATGGTGTTTCCTGCTTGGCAGGGGGTTGGACTCGATGGCCCTTCTGGTCTCTTCCAACTCTATGATTCTATGATTCTATGATCTCAGCCGTTCAAACAGTGGCTTGGGTGGGTGGCACCAGTCGCAGATAAAGTGCCTTTGCCCGTGCAAGTGGGAGTTGGCCCCCTTCACACCTTTTGGACTTGGGAGCTTTCAGTGTGTTAAAAGGTCATTGTCCGCCTAGTCATAGGAGGCGATAGCAGTGGGGCAGCTACAAGAATTCTTGGAAAACACAGATGATTTAAATCCATGCCCATCTGGGTTCAATCCTGGCCGAAGAACTGAGTCAGTCTTGGTCGCCCTGATGGATGACCTTTGCAGACAGCTGCCTATGAAAATCTAAGGGTTATGAGAATCGGAGGCAGTGTATCTTTACTTAGTTGCTTCCATTTTAAGGGGGGAAGAGAAGCATGCATGTGTGAAAAACAATGTTGTCCAATGAAATTTGATATTGTGTCACACCAGGCCCACAGATGTTTGAAGAAAAATTCAGTGGTGCATCCCACGGTATCAGCCCATGTCCCCCTAGACGGCATGAACACAACATGGGGTGTGCTGAAATCGCATGACCCCAGGGAATTTTGAGGGGGACCCTTCAACATTTTGGGGGCCCTCAGACCATGTCCCAATAGACATGGGAATTATGAGGGGGACCCTTCAACATTTTGGGGGCCCTCAGCCCATGTCCCCCTAGACGGCATGAGTACAACATGGGGTGTGCTGAAATTGCATGACCCTAGAGAATTTTGAGGGGGACCCTTCAACATTTTGGGGGCCCTCAGCCCATGTCCCCCTAGACGGCATGAGTACAACATGGGGTGTGCTGAAATTGCATGACCCCAGGTAATTTTGGGGGGGCGCTTCAACATTTTGGGACCCCTCAGCCCATGTCCCCCTAGACGGCATGAGCACAACATGGGGTGTGCTGAAATTGCATGACCCCAGGGAATTTTGTGGGGGCGCTTCAACATTTTGGGACCCCTCAGCCAATGCCCCCCTAGATGGCACAAGAACACCATGTGGTGTGCTGAAATTGCATGACATGACCCTAGGGAATTTTGAGGGGGACCCTTCAACATTTTGGGGGCCCTCAGCCCATGTCCCCTTAGATGGCATGTGCTGACATCACACCGCTCCAGGGCATTTTGAGGGGGGCACCCCCTTGAAAATTTGGAGTCCTTGGCCTCCCCATCCTGTATATGTCACAAGCACACCATGGGGGTGTGCTGACATTGTGTGATCCCAGGGAATTTTGAGGGGGCCCACGCCTATTGAAAATTTTGGGAGTACCTTGACCCCCTAGATATCTCAAGCACACCATAGGGAGTGTTAAAGTCTCACTGTCCCAGGGAATTTTGAAGGGGCCCACCCCTTCTTTAAAATTTTGGGGGTCCTCAGTCCTTTGCCACTATAGGCTGTGCAGTCATGCCACAGGGTGTGCTGATGTCAGGCCTCTGGATTTCCCTCTTGCATAGATGCTGTATTGGGTCCCTGGACAGCAGGTGGAGGATATCTGCAGGATTAGGAGCAACTGAGGAAAGACACAGTTGTTGAAAATTAGGCTTCGGGGTACTTATAGAGGAGAAGGAAGGGGTGAGGCATACAGAACTTGGCTGGGAGTGGGATTTGTGGGGCTGGGGCTGCAGCAAGAAACTGCTAGGGTGTTTTCCTTGGGGGAACAGTTTGCGATAGAACACTGGGGAAAGAGTTTGTGGTGTAAAAATCCTTTTTAAAAAAAGTTTGTATTTATTGATTGATACTTGTTCTAAGACAGACAGAAATAATATTCATTATAAATATATATTTTATAATATACTGAGTTAAAACAGCTACTTAAGCTAAGAAAGAGCAGAAAGAAAGTCAGAAGGAAGAAAATACAAGGAAAAGAGAAAACAAAAGTAGAAGACAAAAGGAAAGAAAGAAAACAACTAAAGGGAGAGACTAGAATAAAAGGACTTCTGGGTTTCAGTAGCTACGTATGATACTGGTTTATAGAAAATAGAATGTTAAAGAGAGTATTTTTTTTCAATCTTCAAATTCAGATACTGCAAGTTCATTTTGTCTTTCACACAAAAGGTCCATAGGAAACTTCCAATCCTTAACAAATGCTAGTAACGATTTTTCTCTAATTAAACATGTTAGCTTAGCCATCTAAGGCAATGTGGGGTGAAACTCCTGTGGTTGTAGATATTTTTATTTTATTTTTTGCAGCAAGGGAAGGGCTGGGAGCAAGGTCATTGAGGCTTTTCCCAGTCCATGAAATTCAGAAGCATTATAAACAAACATTACAATTCAACTTTAGCTTAAACACATTCCTACTTTCATCTCGGGTTTCCCCCACCTTAAAAAAGAAAGAAAAAAAGCTTTCAGACTACCCAAAAAGGATTAGCAATGAGATTGTAAACTTGAGGACGGGAACTATCTTTTTTGTTTGTGTGTGGGGAAAATTATTTACTTAGACATAATATTTGTACCTACTTAACATTTGGTTTATCAGTTTTCCTACTACATAAAAACCAACTATTAATACAACTTTTATAGTAGCAAAAAGCAAAGGCAGCTTTGCATAGCCTATTGTGTTTAGGCGTTATTCAAGCTTAAGCTTTAGGCCCGGACCAAAAATTTCAAAGCCAATGTTTCCAAAAGATTGTGCTGCTTTAATATTAAGTGTGAAAACATTTAAACAATCGTCACTTACAGTTCCCATAGTTGTTTGCTAATAGTAATGGAGAATCTGTGACTCTTTTGGATGCTATTGGGACTCTAGCTGGAAGAGAAGCTGGAAAAGGAATAGCTGGGGAAAGACACAGCTGTTGATAATGAGGCTTCAGCGTTCTTAGAGGAGAAAGGGGCGAGGCAGAAAGGCTTTTGATTTTCTTTCACCCATAGAAAGACACATCATTTTTGTTTAAGGTTTTTGGCATAATTTTGGCCACAACTTTATTAACATACATGATTGTTAGTGATTGCTTAGGCATTGGTTAAGACTATCTGCCGTCGTCCCCCCCGCCCCCCGCCTGGGGACAGAACTTACTTCCGGATTCCACCGAAAGCCAGTAAGGGAAAACAATATTGGGGAGAAATGGAGCTGAGCGACAGGCCCTCACTTCTCCCCGCATGCTCCCTAGGGCTTGCCGGTCCTAGCCCCATTCCAGGGATTCGGACAAAAACATGGCAAGCCCCTGGGTTCCTTTAACGGAATTCCCTTTCCGCAGCAGCGTTGGAGGGGCAGGCCCAGCCAATCCTTGCCCCTCTTCCAACCAATTTGATAACCAATGCCTAACCACAACTTACAAGTTGTGACGATTTGCAGTAGGCAAAAAACAAATCAGCCAGATGGACAAAATTCCTACCAGTCCCCTGCCACAACAGCAGATGACCCCATGACAGGCATAGCAAGGTCAACGCAGAAAACCCTTAAATTTAGGGCGGGCGGGCGGGCGGGTGTTCTGATGCACGCAGCAAAGAGAAAGTGTCCAAGCTGCGTGCACAGAATATAAAGCATTAGATCCCTCCCACCAAATTGCAACACATAAATTGCCCCAGCAACTCAACCACAACTAATCATTGCCACAGGCCAACTTTCCAATCCTGCCTGGCAACCAAGGGGGGGGGTGGCCTGATAGACCCCACCGCAACCAGCGCTCTCCATTAAGGAGAACACTCTTTGTCACATGAAAGTGGTGGGGCGTGGGTGAGAAGGCAAAACCTGTTTACATCCCAGGGGAAAGAAATGACTTGGGTATCAATCACCCATTTTCTGACTTCCTTCTACACTTGACCAGATGTACCCTCTTCGGCTGTGTCTGTCTTTCCAACCAGGGAAATGTTAATGCAATTTGGACTGTAAACAGAGTCAGGTACAGCTGTCCCCATGATCATAGCTGGAAGAAAATTACATCTGTGTCCACAGAAATGCCTGCCAGTGTTTCAGTTCATGCTTACATGCCCACATGTGATTTCAACTGAAGTCCGCTTATGTGCTAGGGAAATCAAGCAGGCAAACATTTGGCAGCAACTCGCCATGCACTCGTAATGTACAGTACTTCCAGTCTGTAGGATGGTTCAATTAAGAGAGATGTGATGTTTCGTTTCTCTGTGCCAAGTAACTGCAGCATCACAAGCAAGTTCCCCAGAGGTTGCAAAACTTGACACAAAGATTCCATAAGCCCCTCTGCTTCTCAAAAGGCTAAACTGTGCTCTCGCCTCTTTTTTTTGCTCATTGTTAGTGCCCTCGCGTATGCATCTTGCTTTGTTGGGTTGCCAGGCTCCATAGAATCATAGAGTTGGAATAGACCACAAGGGCCATCGAGTCCAACCCCCTGCCAAGCAGGAAACACCATCAGAGCACTCCTGACATATGGTTGTCAAGCCTCTGCTTAAAGACCTCCAAAGAAGGAGACTCCACCACACTCCTTGGCAGCAAATTCCACTGTCGAACAGCTCTTACTGTCAGGAAGTTCTTCCTAATTGTTATGGTAAAATCTGGGTGCGAGGCTGCTCTGCCACCCAGCTCGGCGGACTAAGTCCGCGGGTCCCTGCGGAGGAAAATGAGCTCAGCCGGAGACAGGAGCAAACTGCAGAAGATCCAAGTTTATTGCGCAACAGGTTCAAGGCGAGATTGAACAGCGAGAAAGGGGTGACATGAACTTTTGAAACTTCCCTCCATGTCCCAGCATACAGTGCAAAATACATCCCAGTTACATCATGAATACATTAAGAAGAGGTTGGGTTACACAGAATTAACATATGGAGGAGGGAGGGGGGAATATGCAGAGCTGGAGATATGCGCAGATAAGCACATCCTGAGTACCGGTGATGAGAAGACAATGGTCCATGTATGCATAGCCTGCCACCTGGCATTGCCCGGAGGAAAGGCTTGGCAGAGTGATTTGACAGGATTAGGGTCTGGACACCTTGCTTGAGGGATTATGGAGGACAGGGGAGGTGTCATGGAGTCCTAGAGAAATTGAGCAAATTGGCACATTGATTTTCTATGCATTTTATAGATTTTAGTCCCTTTTGACATTGACAATTGGAAATAAATGGATATATTGTAGCGAAGAAGAAGGTGAAGAAGACACCCTTCCGTATCATAATGTTTAGGTGGAATCTTCTTTCTTGTAGTTTGGATCCATTGCTCCGTGTCCGCTTCTCTGGAGCAGCAGAAAACAACCTTTCTCCCTCCTCTATGTGACATCCTTTTATATATTTGAACATGGCTATCATATCACCCCTTAACCTCCTCTTCTCCAGGCTAAACATGCCCAGCTCCCTTAGTCGTTCCTCCTAAGGCATCGTTTCCAGGCCTTTGACCATTTTGGTTGCCCTCCTCTGGACACGTTCCAGTTTGTCAGTGTCCTTCTTGAACTGTGGTGCCCAGAACTGGACACAGTACTCCAGGTGAGGTCTGACCAGAGCAGAATACAGTGGCACTATTACTTCCCTTGATCTAGATGCTATACTCCTATTGATGCAGCCCAGAATTGCATTGGCTTTTTTAGCTGCCGCGTCACACTGTTGGCTCATGTCAAGTTGGTGGTCAACCAAGACTCCTAGATCCTTTTCACATGTACTGCTCTCAAGCCAGGTGTCCCCCATCTTGAATTTGTGCCTCTCATTTTTTTTGCCCAAGTGCAATACTTGACATTTCTCCCTGTTAAAGTTCATCTTGTTTGTTTTGGCCCAGTTCTCTAATCTGTCAAGGTCGTTTTGAAGTGTGATCCTGTCCTCTGGGGTGTTAGCCACCCCTCCCAGTTTGGTGTCATCTGCAAATTTGATCAGGATGCCCTTGAGTCCATCATCCAAGTCGTTGATAAAGATGTTGAATAAGACCGGGCCCAAGACAGAACCCTGTGGAGTTATTAACATTCCAAATTCTCCTTCATCTTTCACTCACTGGCCCATCTGTGTGGTCAAATTCCTCAATGTGACCTAGATGTGTTCATCCACATCTGTCGTAAGTCCCGCTCAGGTACCTACGCCCGGCGCCAAATGAATTGTTTGGTCCCATAGGCTGCATTAAGATGGGGTGAAAAACTAAGGCTTTTGCTCTAGTTTGAGTTGCCAATCATTCTGGTTCCTTCCTCTTGGTTAAAAGTTGTTTATTTGTTTGGAAACCTGTTATGATACCCTGCAGAATGCAAATGGATTAAATCAAATTTCCCCCCTCCCCTCTCCTCCATCTTCGCCTCCCCTGCCAGGCGTGGCCATTCACATTTGTCGCATGTCCCTCGTGGCTAACAGGGCCCTTGGCCTCCCACGGCTGCTGGTGACAGTCATTTGTGGCCACAGCAACAGCCTGGTGGTGGGGGATGGCGGTCCCCTCAATACTGGGGGGACTGAGCACCCTTCCTAGAAATATTGAGGGGGCTAAAGCCCTGGGTGTCTACGAGGTCTGCCCTGCCTTGTACCTGCAGTCAGTCATTCCGGCCAACAAGTCCTCAGTAGAGAATCAGCTCTGCTGGGATCATTAGAATTCTGCAAATAGCAGGGGCATCAGTGCCTTGGTACTTCATCCTCTGTTGGGTTCCTCATCGTCTTTTACAAAGGAAATGGGGCTGCTGCAGTTGGACAGTTGCCTTATTTGGTCATATGGCACAAATGGTTGGAGGCCCATGGTCTTAAAGCTTAAGACATGCCTGCAAGGAGGTGTGGGCCAGCTCTGACACAGAGCACTCTGCACCCAAATGGCAGGAAATGCAATCAAACTTCTGAATCTGAACTACACACAGGCTAACACCAGGCAGGCCCCAGAAGAAGGATCTTTCTTGTATCTTTTTGTTTACAAGGGGTCCTTGCACAAGCTATTTCCGATGCTCCTCTGACCCGGAAGTGACCGGAAATAGCATGTGTGCACGCATATGGGCAAGCACTACCCCGCACTCTGGCCTGCTGTGCGATCGGCACTGGAGACACTGGACCGAGGCACAGTAAGTTTGCTGACCCCTGTCCTAGACCAGTCACAGGGGAGTGGCAGGTTTGCCACCATCTTTTTACTTGAATTGTGGCCAATCCAAACAGGCCAAGTTAACAGGCCTTTAGACCCGATAAACGTTGTCTGTACCTGAGCCCAGGCTCCACAGTTGGTTGCAGAAAAACCCTCCTTATTCCCCCCCCCCATTTAATGATGCTGTGTGTTTATGTAAGCTAACATTGTCCTTCTAGGGCACTGCATTCCTTGGCTTTGTTGTGGTCCAATAATGGTTGCCATTTTCAGAGCCAGGAAGGAATTTTCCTCCAAACAGATTGACCCCGTTTGGAGGTTTTGTCTTCACCATAGCAATAGTCATAACATTGGTGGATAAGGCATTGAAGGCGCATGTGATATGATGAGAGAAGCCCATTGAAATATACTCAGAGTCGCAAAGTGATTTCATGCTCTTTATTCAGCTCATAGTGGTGAGGAGGAATGAATGAAAGTCCCCTCAAAGTATCTGCTTTATATACATTATTTACACAATGGGCTGCACATGATTGGTTAATTCTGGAATTCTACTGTAAGCCAATCAGGTTGTGGATTCACTTATCTCTGGAGCATGATTGGGTGCTTCCTGCCAACCAATCATACTGCTGCATTGTTCTTGGACCAATCAGACTGCTGCATTCTGAATCCTATTGTTCTAGGGCCAATCAGACTGCTGCAATTTGGATCCTATTGTTCTAGGACCAATCAGACTGCTGCAGTTTGGATCCTATTCAACTCAGTACATAACACCCATCCTTAAGTTGCACTGGTTAAACTGCTTGAAATCCACATTGTAGATGTGATCTTGCAAAGAGAAGGCATGGTTCCACATGCCCTGCTCAAAAGCTGCAATGAGTGAAAAAGGCTCTTCATACTCCATCCATTTCCTTCCAGTAAGCCTACCATTGTTGACAAAGGAATCGGGGGTGCTGCAGTTGGACAGTTGCCTTGCTTGGTCAGATGGCCCAAATGGTTGGAGCACCATGGTATTTAAGGCATGCCTGCAAGGAGGTGTGGCCAGCTCTGACACAGAGCACTCTGCACTCAAATGGCAGGAAATGCAATCAAACTTCCGAATCTGAACTACACACAGGCTAACACCAGGCAGGCCCCAGAAGAAGGATCTTTCTTGAATCTTTTACTTTAAAACATATTAAAAGGACACTAAAACATGGGCATTAAAACTCTGGGCGGCTTCCAACAAAATCTTAAAATACAATAGTTCGTCAAACATTAAAAGCTTCCCTAAATTTAATGTTTTCCCTGGCTGGTTTGTTGCATTGAATTTGATTCAGAGCAATGGGCCTGTTGGGACATATTATCAGATAACATTGGACAACATTGCTTTTCACATATTTCTGTTCCCTCATTAAAATGGAAGCAAAGAACTAAAGGACTCCTGGATGGTTAAGTCTAATAAAATTTGACTATGTTTCTAATAAAATTTGACTTCGATTTCTTGTCCACGAAGAACACTGGGCTCCCCCCTGCCGCCTTGGATTCCCTGATGAATCCTCTCTTTAGATTTTTCTCGATAAAGTCCTTCAGGTCCTTGATCTCTCGCTCCGACATGGAATAGAGCTTGCCCACCGGCAGCGTGGCCCCCGGGATCCGGTTGATCTGGCAATCGTACGGTCGATGCGGTGGCAACGTGTCAGCCTCCCTCTCGCTGAACACCTCCTGTAGGTCCCGATAATACGGAGGAATTTCGGTCGTCCCTGCTTTGCATGCTGCTGCCATCCCGGCCTCCAACCGTCGAGGTAGCTCTAGGCCCAGGCAGTTCTCCATGCAGTGCGCCGACCCAAAAATCAGTGACCGTTGATGCCAGGAGACCACCGGATCGTGCAAGGCCAACCAGCTCATGCCCAGTATGATAGGCGGACCCGCCAACGTGGCCACGTGAAAGGCGATGACCTCGGAGTGGGTAGACACCCGCATCCTCATGGGAGGCGTTTGATGGGTCACTTCACCTCCCAACAGTTCTCTCCCATCAATTGTAGTGACTTGCAGCGGAAAATCCAAAGGCCTCAGGTTCAGTTGGTGCTGCTCTGCAAACTCCTTGAAGAAGAAGAAGAGGAGTTTGGATTTGATATCCCGCCTTTCACTCCCCTTCAGGAGTCTCAAAGTGGCTAACAATCTCCTTTCCCTTCCTCCCCCACAACAAACACTCTGTGAGGTGAGTGGGGCTGGCCCAAGGTCACCCAGCAGCTGCATGTGGAGGAGCGGAGACGCGAACCCGGTTCCCCAGATTACGTGACCACTACACCACACTGGCTCTCCAAAAATGACGCCGAAGCTCCGGAATCAACCAAAGCCAACTCCTCCACCGCGTGGCCATTCGGGAGCTCTAGGACCACCTTCAACATTATGCTTGCTTTGGGGTGTCCGAGCCGAGGACTTTCGCTGTTGCTCCCGCCTGGCTGTTTTTTGTTTTTTTTAAAATATATATATATATTATTAGAGTTTTCCAAATTATAACAAGAAAAATGAAAAAGAAAAAAGAAAATACAAAAAAGAAAAACATACAAAATAAAAACAGTTAAAAACACATTAATTTTCATAACATATCTTCCGTACACTTATTTTCCCAGACCTCCTCATACCTCCCTTTTTTGTATTCCAGTTCAATTTGTTAGTTCAGCAAATCCTTACCATCAAGTTTTTACCCTATTCTAATCTTTCATTACATTACCTTACTCTATTCTCCTCATTGTCCTATAAAAACCTTAACCTAAATCTTATTTTTATTTTATTTTTTTATAATATTTTATTAGGTTTTATCAATAGAAAAGTTTAGAAAAATACAAAAACCAAAAAGATACAAAATTACAAAATGCAAAAATACAAACATTAAACACAAAGAAATAAAAAGAAAAAACACATATAAAAGAAAAACAAAAATTCCCTCTTTCTTAATTTCTCATCTTTAGTTAACTTATTTTCCTGACTTCCTCACGTCTCCCATTTTTGTATCCTTTTTAAAGATTGGTTCAGCAAATTCATGTCCTATTAGTTAATCTATTATTAATCCCATCTTACATTTTACCTTGTTGCTAGAACCCCTTCAATTCATTTCAATGTCATCAGCATTCAAAAATTTTACAATATTTCTGCAAATAAGTTTTAAATTTCCTCCAATCTTCTTCCTCCAACTCTTCTCCCTGGTCTCGGATTCTGCCAGTCATTTCCGCCATCTCCATATAGTCTATTAGTTGCATCTGCCATTCTTCCAAGGTGGGTAGGTCTTGTGTCTTCCAATGCTTTGCGATGAGAATTCTTGCTGCTGCTGTAGCATACATAAAAAAAGTTCTATCCTTCTTTAACACCGATTGGCCAACTATGCCCAGGAGAAAGGCCTCTGGTTTCTTCGGGAAAGTATATTTAAATACCTTTTTCAGTTCATTATATATCATTTCCCAGAAAGCCTTAATCCTTGGGCACGTCCACCAAAGGTGAAAAAATGTACCTTCAATTTCTTTACATTTCCAACATTTGTTATCGGGCAAGTAATATATTTTTGCAAGCTTGACTGGAGTCATGTACCACCTGTACATCATTTTCATAATATTCTCTCTTAGGGCATTACATGCCGTGAATTTCATCCCGGTGGTCCACAACTTCTCCCAGTCAGCAAACATAATGTTATATCCTATATCTTGTGCCCATTTTATCATTGCAGATTTTACCGCTTCTTCCTCAGTATTCCATTTCAACAGCAGATTATACATTCTTGATAGTATCTTAGCATTGGGTTCTAACAATTCTGTTTCTAACTTTGATTTTTCCACCTGGAAACCAATTTTTTTATCCAAGTTATAAACCTCTCTTATTTGAAAGTAATGTAACCAGTCTCGCACCTTCTCTTTAAGTTTGTCATAGCTCTGCAATTTCAGTTTGTCACCTTCCTGTTCTAAAATTTCCCAATATTTTGGCCATTTAGCCTCCATGTTGAGTTTTTTCAAAGCTTTCGCTTCCATAGGTGATAGCCACCTTGGGGTTTTACTCTCCAGAAAATCTTTGTACCTTGTCCAGACATTAAACAATGCTTTCCTGACAATATGGTTTTTAAATGCCTTATGTGCTTTTACCTTGCCATACCATAAATATGCATGCCACCCAAATATGTTATCATACCCTTCAAGATCCAAAACATCTGTATTCTCAAGAAGTAGCCATTCCTTCAGCCAGCAAAAGGCTGCTGACTCATAATAAAGTTTAAAGTCTAGCAGGGCAAACCCCCCTCTGTCTTTGGCATCAGTAAGGATCTTAAATTTTATTCTGGGCTTTTTGCCCTGCCAGACAAATCTAGATATATCTCTTTGCCACTTCTTGAAACAGTCCATCTTATCAATAATTTGCAATGATTGAAATAAAAATAACATTCTCGGCAATACATTCATCTTAATAACAGCAATTCTACCCAGCAAGGAAAGCTTCAGATTCGTCCAAATTTCTAGATCTTTTTTCACCTCTGACCAGCATTTCTCATAGTTGTCTTTAAATAGGTTCACATTCTTGGATGTCATATTCACCCCCAGGTATTTTACTAATGTTAAGTCTGTCTCTTTCTGAAACCTCTCTTTCTCTACCGGCGTCATTTTTTTCTCCAAAACCTTAGTTTTCAATTTGTTCAATTTAAAGCCTGCCACTTGACCAAAATCCTGGATTACTTCTAGGGCCCTCTTAGTGCTGGATATCGGCTCCTGTAATGTCATAACGAGATCATCTGCAAAAGCTTTAAGTTTGTATTGTTTAACTCCGACCTGAATACCTTGAATCAAATGGTCCCTTCTAATCATGTTTAGCAAAACCTCCAGGACCGAAATGAAAAGCAATGCGGAAATTGGGCAACCTTGTCGTGTCCCTTTCTCTATTTCAAACTCTTCTGTAACCACATTGTTTACTATCAATTTAGCTTTTTGTTCAGAATATATCGCACCTATACCATTTTCAAAGTTTTGTCCAACCCCCATCCCCTGAAGATTTTTCTTCATAAAACTCCAGGAAATGTTGTCAAAGGCTTTCTCCGCATCTACGAAAATCAAGACTGCTTTTGTGTTAATGTTCACCTGCAGCTTTTCCAGAATGTTAATTATATTCCTCGTATTGTCCGATAGATGTCTTCCAGGGAGAAAGCCGGCCTGGTCTTTATGTATCACCTCTGCCAAAACTTTTTTCAGTCTTCTAGCCAATATATCTGCAAAGATTTTATAATCCACGTTAAGTAGGGATATGGGGCGATAGTTCTTAAGTTGTGTCTTTTCAGACTCAGTTTTCGGTATAAGTGTGATATAAGCTTCTTTCCACGTCTCCGGCGCCTTTTCCCCCTCCATAATTTCATTGCAAACCTCCTTTAATGGTTGAATTAAATAGTCTTTCAAAGTTCTGTAATACTTGGATGTTAATCCATCAGGCCCTGGAGATTTGCCCAGTTGCATATTCTGAATTGCGCCTTCCACCTCTTGTTCAGTTATTTTGTAATTCAATAATACTTTGTTTTCTTGAGAAATTTTTTGTAATCCATTAGTTTTCAGAAATTGATCAATTTCCGACTCAATCTGCGGCCCTTGTGTATAGAGTTGTTTAAAATATCTCTGGAAGCAGCTTCTAATCTCCTGTGGATTCTGAATATTCTTTCCATCCACTTCAAGATTGGTAACCGTGTTTAGTTTTTGTCTCTTCTTCAGCTGCCATGCTAACAGCTTCCCACATTTATTAGCTGATTCGAAGGTCTTTTGTCTCATCTGTTTAACTTTCCATTCAATGTCCTGATTTATCATTTTCATATATTGTACTTGATATGACTTAATTTCTCCCAAAATCTCTTGTGATTTTGGTTTAGCTCTAAGTTTTTTCTCTCCTTCTCTTCTTTTCTCCAAAATCTTCTCTTTTTTCTCATTTTGGGTTCTCCTTTTTATTGCATTTTGCTGAATCAAAAACCCTCTCATTACGGCTTTGCTTGCGTCCCAGATTGTTCTTTTCTCCACTGTGGTCTTCAGATTTATCTCAAAATAGTCTTTTATAATTTTTTGGGCCTTCTTGGTGATTTCTGGATCTCTAAACAAGGCGTCGTTCATCCTCCATCTGAAGGAACCAGTCAATGTGGGTTTCATTTCCATTTTCACAGGATTATGGTCGGAGCAAGTTTTTGGGCAGATTTCCACTTTTCGGATCTTAGGAGCCATTCCTCTGGTTATCCAGATTTGGTCAATCCTTGTCCAAGTCTTCTGGGCTTCAGAAAAGAATGTCCCCTCTCTACCTAGGGGGTTCTTAGTTCTCCAGATGTCAATTAAGTCCATATTGTCTGTCATTTCAAAAAAAGTTTTCGGTAGTCTTCCGTCTTTTGTCACCACTTGTCTTTCTGACTTATCCATATTTGTCGATACCACTCCATTCATATCTCCAAACCTAATGATGTTAAAGTCCAACAATGTCTCATGCAGTTTCTTATAAAAGTCTGATTTCCCCTCATTTGGTGCATATATCCCTACTATCAAGAATTTCTCACCTTGAAATTGTATTTCAATAGCCACAAATCTTCCTTGGTCATCTTTAAAGACAAATTTAGGTGATAAACTTTCTCTTGCGTAAATCACCACTCCTCTCTTTTTAACTTTGTCTGATGAAATAAATTCTTGTCCTAATCTTTTGTTAATTAATACTTTCCTGTGTGTTCTAGTCACATGGGTTTCTTGCAAACATATCAAGTCCAATTTTTCCTTTTTCAATAGATGAAAGATTCTTTTCCTCTTATCGGGGGAGTTCAAACCTCGAATGTTCCAACTTAGTACCTGCAGAGACATTGTATGGTTATTCTGCTTCTCCTCCGACTGCTCCCAGTGCTTGTTCTTGGTCTGTGGGTGGTATCACTTCTGGTTTGTCCAGTCCCAGTGGTAGCTTTGCTAGGTCCAAAACTCCTGGTTTTAATTTTGGTTCTTTTCCCTCTGCCTCTTTTTGTAGATCTTCCTCGTGATCCTTCAGGAATCTCACTTTATCCTCCTCTGATCTTATCTTCACCTTTTTCC
Source organism: Podarcis liolepis (assembly GCF_965112155.1). Taxonomy (NCBI): domain Eukaryota; kingdom Metazoa; phylum Chordata; class Lepidosauria; order Squamata; family Lacertidae; genus Podarcis; species Podarcis liolepis. Next base: position 37,134,543 of record NC_139568.1, read on the forward strand.
CTCTGTAAGTAAAAGACAGCCCCTGGGGAAATTCCCACCTGAAGATGACACTGTTTCTTCTTAACAAGTTCACCAGGTCTCCGTAGTTGGCTCTGAGGTCCAATAGATATTTTGGGATATCTTTAAAAATTTCTATCCTTGAATCCTCTATTTCCAATGATTTCTGGTAATGTAGGCCCAGTATTTTGTCCCTCTCTTCTTTAGATCTGAGTGTAATCAAACAATCTCTTACCTTGTTCTTTCTTCCCCCTTTATTCCCTTTGCCAAGTCTGAAGGCTGTCACTATCTTGAAATCTTTCTCTGGATCAAGGCCCCAGAATTCTTCAAATTCCTGTGTAAGAAAGTCACTCAGCTTGCCTTCTTCCAATTCCGGTACCGCCCTGATCCTTAAATTAGCCTGTTTATCTCTCAATTCGATTAAGGACAGTTGTGCCTTATGGTCTTCTAATTGTTTATTAATTGGCTGTAATTTTCCTTCTACCGCCAGCACCTTTTCTTTAGCTTTGTCGGCAATTTTCCTTGTCAATTTAGATTCCTGCAACAATCGATCAATGGCCTGAGTATTGGAGCTGATAGTTGTAGTATTTAAGTCAATTTTAGCTGACAATTTTTCCAAAGCTCCAAATATTTTGTCTAATGATGCATTTAGTGTCTCTTCAGAGCCCGTACTTTTTGCTCCAGGCTGCCCAGTATCTTCTTTTTCTAGGACAGGAGGCACTACTATTGATTGTCTTCGTTGCTGCAGTCTAGTTTTTATCCTTGAAGGCTGGGGTTTCTCCTGATCCATTACTTTATCTTTAGAATTCAAGGGCACTCACACAGTCAAATTTCTTTTCTGGTGAGAAAGTTTCCAGGCCAGCTGTAATGGAAAATCCCCAGCTATATCCCAGGCCTCCTCTAGGGGAGCACCTTGGCAACAATGTTACTTTCAGGGCAACTTTTTTCCAAAAGCAGTCCTGCCCTTTTTAACTTTCACTTTTTCAATAAAAGGCAACAGTTACAAAGAGTCCTTTCCAGTTCAAATGCAGAGTGTTCACAAACAGTTACAAATGTTTATAAACGGTGCAACACTTTCTTACTGTCTCTGGCAGACCAATATCAGGGATTAAGCAGTGGTCTTTTTCCTCACTTTCTTATCCTCAAGTCCAAAATTTCCTTCTCCCCCTCACTCTAAGAGGGAGTTCTTGTATCTGGCACTAAAATTTAACTCCTCTTAGTTCTGCTTCTCCAGCTCTAGCTTCAAAAGTCTTTGCTTTAATCCTGTTTACAAAACCGGAAGACGGACTTCCTTTTTGCGCCTTCCCGCTTCAGTGCCAAATTCAAGTTCGTTGCGTCGATCAAAGGCAAACCAATCCTTTGATCTCCCGATTCTTAGAAAGTCTTACTCACGGGTTGTAGTTTGAAAGCCGAAATTTCAAAGGAAAAAGGTCAGCGCTCTCCGGCATCAGCTGTGCAGCTTCACTCCGCAGAAGTAGCGATCAACTCTCAGCACCGCGCCACACACCCGTCTCGTTCCGGGACTCTTTACGAGTCCCTTCACCAAACGGGGTGTTTGTGTGTGTGTGTGCAAAAGGTGCCCGCCAAGTCCCACGGTCGCAGGCTTCCCTTGCCTGCGGGTTTCGGAAGGGTCCCCCGCTTCGCTGTAGCAGGGAGACCCGATTTCTGCAGAGCTTCTCCCTCCGACTTAGAGGGATTCCGCCATTGCCGATGGCGCCGCCTCCGGAAGTCTAACCTAAATCTTATTTTTAATAACTTCTCTTAACCATTATATTCTTTCCTAATCCCTTAAACTTTTATACCAGAGCCAAGCAGTTTCATTTCATGCATCCATCTAGTATTCATCAATTATGTAGGATAATCCTAATAACAAAAAATAAAAAAAAAGATAAAGAAAATCTTCATCCAACGTCCCATCCCCCAGGTCCCGGGTTTGTCAGTCCATTTATCCCATTAAACTGGCACATTAACCTGGTGATCTTATATCCGAGGCTCTTAAATCTCTTCCACTTCCCTTCCACTGTTTTTCTTCATATTTTCTTTTCACTCGTGTGATCTCCAATTTAATAATGCTTTTACCTCCTTCCAACCAAAAGGTCCCTTTTCCACAGTCCAAACTGAGCTCCATGTAGTACTTAAAAGCATGTTTCAAAGCCCCTCCAAACTTTGGAATCCCCATATCTCCAAGCCTCTCACAGTCCACTACCAAACTCGGAAAGTCCATATGTCCCTGCTCAGGGGGGTCAATCCAACCCCCCATTTCCAGTCCAATCCAAACTTCTTCTTTCCGAGTCTGATTTTTTCGAAAGCCAGTTGCCAATTCCAAAGATTCATGTTCCTGTACGGCCGCAACCTCCGTCTGTGGCTCCATTTCTGACTCCCAAGATTCAGCAGAATCCTCTTCTTTCATCTGTTCTAACAAGGCACAATCTTGGTATAAATCCTGGGTAAACTCCATACTTTTTTTCTACTGCCTGTCCAAGATTTCCCACAGTCTGCTTAAGATTCCCAACCAAGTCAGTCATCAAATTCATTCCCTCATGGAATTCTTCCAGTAGAGCATTTGTTTTGAGAAAAGCGCACAACAACATTTCTGAGTACATTGTCCTTCAAGGTCACCATTCAATTCCCACAGGTTATACTGTAACGGCTGGAAAATCCCTAGTTACAGTTTCACTATCTCCCCCTAGAGGGAAAACTTCTGTTACAAATCCAGCCCCAAAGTTTCTTTTACTTTTAGATACTTTGTCAATCGTTGTTATTTTTAAGTTGCAAAAAGAAACAGTGGAATCGCAGCTTTTTTCTTCTTCTTTTAACTATCTGTCAAACAGCTTCTGTCCTGGTCAATGAGCTTCAAACGTCAGTCCTGACACCCCGCTCCCTGGGTCAGGAGGGTGGAAAATTACTTTGTTTTAAACTTACTTCTGCAGGATAAAACAGTCCAAAGAAAGCACCCCCTTCTCCTCCTGCTGCTGAAGGGGGGGTTCAGCTATTTTAGATGATGAAATCCACTCCTTTAAAATGATTTTCAAAACTCTAGTTTACTTTGTCTTTGCTTTGTTCAAATTACAAAAAAACGGAAGGTTGACTTCCTGTTAGACCTTTCCGTTTCAGTACCGAATTGTAATGCATTTTTGAGTCCAATTCCTTTCTTTTTCCAGTTCCTTAAATTGTGGTTCGATTTTCCCAAGTTTAGGTGGTTCTTTTTAGAATCCAAATTGTCCAAGAAGAAGGCAGCGCTCTCCGGCAGCGGCTGTGCGGCTTCGCTCCACGGAAATAGCGGTAGACTCTCAGCACCGCGCCACTTCCCCCTCTTCGCTTTGGAGCCCGTTATTGGGCTCCTTTGCGGGTTGGGGGGGCGCTAAGGGTGCCCACCGAGTCCCAAGGTCACAGGCTTCATCCGCCTGTGATTTCTAAAGGGTCCCCGCTTCGCCGTAGCGGGAAAGACCCGTTTCGCGCGGAGCTTGTCCCTCCGTTTCAGAGGGAGTCCGCCATTGCCGGTGGCGCCACCCCGGAAGTGCTCCCGCCTGGCTGTTGCCTTGGTTCACCACCAGCCAGGCTTCCCCATTTCCCGAAGTCTGGGGTTCCTCTGCCTCTGCCTGCTGGGTGGCCCCAACCATTCCCTGTGTGCTGGTCCCGGGGGGAGGTTACAGTGAGGTGTGGTCAGAGTCCGGTCCTGGGTCGAGGCTCTGGAGACTGTCCACCCAAGGGCGAAGCGGGGTCCAAAGCGAGGGGCCGGGCAAGGTCGAGAACTCTGGAAGAACAGGTCTGGGTGCTGGCAGAAACAGGTTTCCAACGACGTTGCTCCCGCAACCTGGGACCGGGCTGACTGGCCTTTATCTTCTCTGAGGCCAAGGGTGGTCCCGGCCCACAGGTGACCCGCCTCTCCTGGCCTTAAGGCGAGCACTCACTCCTGCTTTTTATTTCGGTTCTGGAGGTGTTGCTGAATATGATTAGAAATGACCAGCAGGTCAAAGGTGTACAGGTCGGAGCTAAACATTACAAGTTAAGAGCATTCGCAGATGACCTAGTATTGACATTGCAAGAGCCAAACACTAGTACAAAAAAGGTGTTAGAAATAATCCAAGAGTTTGGCCAGGTAGCTGGATTTAAGTTGAATAAACAAAAAACTAAAGTCTTAGGAAAAAACCTAACAGATATGGAGAAGGAGAAATTCCAAGAGGAGACAGGGTTGACGGTGGTTAAGAAGGTGAAATACCTAGGGGTTTATTTGACATCTAAAAATCTGAATTTGTATAAGGATAATTATGAAAAATGTTGGTCAGAAATTAAAAAAGATCTAGAAATATGGTCAAAGTTGAAATTATCAATGTTAGGCCGAATTGCAGTAGTTAAGATGAATGTATTGCCTAGAATGTTATTTTTGTTTCAAACCTTGCAGATTCTTGACAAGATGGAATGTTTTAAGAGGTGGCAGAAAGATATTTCGAAGTTTGTCTGGCAGGGCAAAAAACCCAGAATAAAATATAAAATATTGACAGATGCTAAAGAAAGAGGGGGATTTGCCCTGCCGGACTTAAAATTGTACTATGAAGCAGCAGCGTTTTGCTGGCTGAAAGAGTGGATGCTCCTCGAGAACACTGACATTTTGGATTTGGAAGGTTTCAATAATGCATTTGGTTGGCACGCATATCTATGGTATGATAAAATTAAGCTGCATAGGGCCTTTAAAAACCACATTGTTAGAAAGGCATTGTTTAATGTTTGGATAAGATACAAAGATCTGTTGGAAAACAAAACCCCTAGATGGGTGTCTCCTGTGGAGGCTAAGGCAGTGAAGAAACTCAATATGGAGGTCGGATGGCCGAAGTATTGGGAAATCTTGGAACAAGAGGGAGATAAACTGAAATTACAAAGTCATGAGAAAATGAAACATAAAGTACAAAATTGGTTTCAATATCGTCAAATAATGGAGTTTTTCAAACAGGATAGGAAAATTGGCTTTCAAGTGGAAAAATCAAAATTAGAGACTGAATTGTTAGAACCCAATACTAAGAATTTATCAAGAATGTATAACTTGTTGCTGAAATGGAATACACAAGATGAAACAGTTAAATCGGCCATGATTAAGTGGGCACAGGACATTGGCCATAACATTATGTCTGCTGACTGGGAGTGGTTGTGGAACACCGGTATTAAATTCACGGCATGTAATGCCTTAAAGGAAAACATTATGAAAATGACTTACAGGTGGTACATGACCCCAGTCAAGCTAGCAAAGATCTACCATTTGCCTGATAACAAGTGTTGGAAATGTAAAGAGACTGAAGGTACCTTTTACCACCTTTGGTGGACATGCCCGAAGATTAAGGCTTTCTGGGAAATGATATATAATGAAATGAAAAAGGTACTTAAATGTACTTTTCTTAAAAAACCAGAGGCCTTTCTCCTGGGCATTGTCGGCCAATTGGTGTCAAAGAAGGATAGAATTTTTTTTATGTATGCTACAACAGCAGCAAGAATACTCATCGCAAAGTATTGGAAGACACAAGATCTACCCACTCTGGAAGAATGGCAGATGAAAGTGATGGACTATATGACACTGGCCGAGATGACAGGCAGAATCCGTGATCAGGGAAAAGAGACGGCGGAAGAAGAATGGAGAAAATTCAAAAGTTATCTTAAGGACTACTATAAACTTGATGAATGTTAGAATGTCGAGGTTTTTAGGAAAAAAAGGGATACAGTGACATAAGATTAGATTACAGAAAAGATTAGGATGACAGAGGTTGGAAAGGAACATTCAGAAGTTGCTTAAAAATTGTGGACATTGGGATGCAGGAAGGGGGGGTATGGGGGAGTCCTGGAAAAGAGGTTTATGAAAAAATGCTATGAAACTATACGTGTTTGTATGTCTTTTTAGTTGTTTGTTTGTCTTTAAAAATTTGTAAAATCAATAAAAAATTTATTAAAAAAAAACAAAAAAAAAACAGAATCTGCAGTTTGATTGCACCCAAATGGCAAAAAATGCAGAGTGCTCTGTCTCGGAGCTGGAAAATCAATAAAAAAATTTGAAACCCCCCCAGAAACATTGAAAATCTCATTTTCTTTAGGAAAACAAGGAGAACAGGGGATTAACCTCATGCTCTGAAAAGGCTGCAAAACAAAGATCATGCATAAATTGTGCCTAAGGAAGGTTCTAAACAGCTGAGGGGTGTAGGTTGGTCCTGCTGCTAGTACCCTTCTGGCTTTTAAGAGCCGCAAAACTGCCGCAACAACCGCAACAAACGAGGGTTGTTTAAAAGATAGGGAATATAGAATGCAAAATGGTTGACAATTCAGACTGCCTGCTCTGGTCCAGTCCTGTACTGACAGTACCTTCCCAGAGTATGATATTGTGATGTTTCCTTTGGAGGTCTTTAAGCAGAGGCTTGACAACCATATGTCAGGAGTGCTCTGATGGTGTTTCCTGCTTGGCAGGGGGTTGGACTCGATGGCCCTTCTGGTCTCTTCCAACTCTATGATTCTATGATCTCAGCCGTTCAAACAGTGGGTGGCACCAGTCGCAGATAAAGTGCCTTTGCCCGTGCAAGTGGGAGTTGGCCCCCTTCACACCTTTTGGACTTGGGAGCTTTCAGTGTGTTAAAAGGTCATTGTCCGCCTAGTCATAGGAGGAAGGATGGAGGGAGTATTAAGTTTCTGCTTGCCCTCTGATGGTCAGATGACTTTCTGTTGAAATTTAGACTTTCAACCCAATTGAAATATACTCAGAGTCGAGAGTGGATTTCATGCTCTTTATTCAGCTCATGGTGGTGAGGAGGGAATGGAAGTCCCCTCAAAGTATCTGCTTTATATATATTATTTACACAATGGGCTGCACGTGATTGGCTAATTCCGGAATTCTCCTGTAGGCCAGTCAGGTTGTGGATTCACTTCTATCTGGAGCTGGATTGGGTGGCTCCTGCCAACCAATCATACTGCTGCATTGTTCTAGGACCAATCAGACTGCTGCATTCTGAATCCTATTGTTCTAGGACCAATTAGACTGCTGCATTTTGGAGCCTATTGTTCTAGGACCAATCAGACTGCTGCAGTTTGGATCCTATTCAACTCAGTACATAACAATTCTGAATCCTATTGTTCTAGGTCCAATCAGACTGCTGCAGCTTGGATCCTATTCAACTCAGTACATAACCACAGTTCAAGAAGGACACTGACAAACTGGAACGTGTCCAGAGGAGGGCAACCAAAATGGTCAAAGGCCTGGAAACGATGCCTTATGAGGAACGGCTAAGGGAGCTGGGCATGTTTAGCCTGGAGAAGAGGAGGTTAAGGGGTGATATGATAGCCATGCTCAAATATATAAAAGGATGTCACATAGAGGAGGGAGAAAGGTTGTTTTCTGCTGCTCCAGAGAAGCGGACACGGAGCAATGGATCCAAACTACAAGAAAGAAGATTCCACCTAAACATTAGGAAGAACTTCCTGACAGTAAGAGCTGTTCGACAGTGGAATTTGCTGCCAAGGAGTGTGGTGGAGTCTCCTTCTTTGGAGGTCTTTAAGCAGAGGCTTGACAACCATATGTCAGGAGTGCTCTGATGGTGTTTCCTGCTTGGCAGGGGGTTGGACTCAATGGCCCTTGTGGTCTCTTCCAACTCTATGATTCTATGATTCTATAACACCCCTCCCCTCTAAGTTCCAGTCCTGTCCGGGAGGTTGCATTCATAGTCCTCAAGGTACACCGACGGCCTACGTGTGCGTTGCAGCCTGGGGTGTTCCCTGGTCCGGGGTTCAGGTTCTGGCTTGTGTTCCAATGATGCTGGCTGTGATGGGGCCGTTTGGTCTCCTTGTCCTTGTCGATTTGTACGTAGTTCCGCTCGGTTGCGTTGAGTGTCTGGGAAAAGTATGCCACCGGTACCTCTCTTCCATCCGGGAGTCCCAGGACAGCGCCGATGCCATAGGGCGAGGCGTCGCATGCTAGCACCACCGGCAGCCTCTCGTCGAAGTGTGCCAAGACCGCGTTTGAGACAAGCAAGTCCTTGACTGCCTGGAATGCGGCCTCCTGGCGCTGGCCCCACACCCAAGGAGCCCGCTTGTCCAGGAGTCTGTGTAGGGGCTCCGCTACCGCCGCCTTGTGGGGAAGGAAGGAATGGTAAAAGTTCAATAGTCCCAAGAAGGCCTGAAGTTCAGTCTTGCTCTTGGGCGCTGGGGCATCACAAATGGCCCGTACCTTGTCCCCAGTTGGGTGGACCCCTTCTGCGTCCACCATAAATCCCAGAAAGTCCACCTGAGGCAATCCTAGTAGACATTTTTCCCGCTTCACCTTGAGACCCGCCGTCTGGAAATGCTGCAGAACGGTGCGGAGGCGGTCCTCAAACTCCTCTGGTGTGAGCCAAGCAATCAACACATCATCGAAGAAGGGGGTGACGCCAGGAATCCCTTTAAGGAGAGAGTCCATTAGATTCTGGAATATTCCTGGTGCCACGCTGACACCGAATTGCAGCCGCTTTACCCTGAACGCTCCTCTGTGCGTCACAGTCGTCTGTGCCTCTGCTGTGGCAGCTGTTGATATGCTTGGGCCAAGTCCAGCTTGCCAAAAAATTTTGACCCAGCCAGGGTGGCAAGGACATGGCTGACCACTGGCACTGGGTATGCATGGGCCGTGAGGGCCTTGTTTATGGTACATTTGTACCATTAGGCTGGACGGGTGTGAGGATTGGGGTTTCCCAGGGGGCATTAGGCTCCAGCACTCCTTGCTCCACAAGCCGGTCCAATTCCTCGTCTATACGAGGTTTCAGGGCAAACGGGACCCAGCGGGCCTTGAGCCTGACAGGTCGTACTGCGGGGTCAAGCTGTAGAGCAATGGGGGGGCGTATACTGTCCCAATTTCCCATCGAAAACCCCCGGAAATCTTGGCATCTTGGCAAATTGCCCTGCCGTCCAGCCAGCGCTTCCCCTGCGCAGCTCTGCTCGGAAGCCTGAAGCTGACCTAGGCAGGGGGGGCAGAGTGCACGCAGCGAGAAACTGTTGCTGTACGTGTGTGTAAACATAAATCAGGCTTTCACGCACGGTGTCTTCCTTATCTTCTAAAAGTCTTTATTCATGTAGAAAAACAGCTCTTAAATCTCTCCGGGCGACAACTCACACATCTTGCGTCCTCTCTCCGCAAAAACGAAACAGAACTGAACTCAGGAAACACTCCCCTCAGTAAACTCAACCACACCTCAGAATGTAAGATGTCACACAGAACCTCTTAACCCTGTAGGTTCTGATTCTCTCCACAGGAAATTCCTTGCATATGGCGTCCACGTCCACTTGTAAGCTAGTGTGGTTCACCCCGGTGACGGCTAGCCCCAGTGGTCCAAACTATGCCAATCCCAGTAAGCTAATGTAGGGGCCCTTGACCACAAGCAAGTCCAGTTGCCGCGTCCACCCTCGATATTGCACCCTGAAGGTCCCCACCCCCATTGTGGGGACCTTACGTTTCTGGAAGTCCCGGAGGGTGAATGGGGCCGGCCTGAGTTTGGGACCCCCAGTAGGACACAGTTTCTTTAAGGTCCTTGCCGAGATTATGGATAGAGTTGAACCCATGTCAAGCTCCATGTGGCACGGGGCCCCCTCTATCTGTACCTCTACATAAATTTTCTCTACATTGGGGTGGGGCAACTGGTATACCTGGAAGTCTGTGAGCTCTGTCGAGTTGCCTTGGTGCGTTGGGCCCTGGGACCTGGAGCTCTTCGATTGGTCATCTGATGCCTGGCGTCGGGTGGGCCGAGCCCGACACACCCGGGCGATATGTCCCAATTTTCTGCACTGCCTGCACTCTGCGTTGCGGAAACGGCAGGTCCTCTTCTCGTGACTCTCCCCGCAGCTTGCGCAGTTCCCTCCTTCTCGTTGAGGCAGCTGTGGTCTGTGTGCTGCTTGAGTGCGCTGCTGTCCTCGGTGCACCTCCTCCCTGTCAGATCCTGAGTCGTCGGTGAGGTCTTCGTGGTGGACCCTCGGTTGGGACAGCAGGCTTGGTTCGTGCCTCTTGCGTCGACCTCTCGGCAGCTTCTGTTGCCAGGGCCTCCTCCAGGGCGACCTGGAACGTTAGGTCCTTCTTAGCGTAGAGGCGTCGTTGCAGCTTCTCATCCTTCAGGCCACTGAAGCATGTTCTCCAATTCTGAGAAGTTGCAGAACCGAGCAGCTTGGCGGAGAGGTCACAAACCCAGTTATGGTTTCCCCAGGGGCTTGCCGCTTTGCGTAGAAGGCATTTCGACGAGCCACCACTGAGGGCTACGGCGAAAAGTGCCCCTTCAGCCGTTCCATTATTGTTTTGTATGGAACAGTAGCGACGTCTTCAGGCGCAAGGAGAGCCCGGGCGATTTCAAACGTCTCCTCTCCGCAGACGCTGAAGAATATCGCCCTCTTCTTGGCATCTTCTTTGTCGGTGACCCCTTTGGCTTCTAGGAGGAAGGTGAAACGGGAGGCATACTGTCAGAGCTGCTCCCAGATCCTAGCTCACCGAGGATCACGCTAGCCAGCGTTCACTTTATAAAAGTCTTTATTGAGTTACAGTTTCCATTTCCAAGCTGCCGCGTGCAGCTCTACATCTTATAAGCTAGACCGGCGAAGCTCCGTCTGAGTCTCCGCCCCCTGTACACCAACTTAATACCCTAGCCTTACTCCACCTTTTCCGCCTGACCGTTCTTCTCTGGGTCCCTCTGCCCCCCGTGGTCTCTTCCTTCCTGGACTCTTCTGACGCTGAACCCCGGGACCCTTCTGTCTCCTTGCGTCGGGCTTTAGGACCTGGCTCCCTTTCCGGGCTGCTTACTGCGCCGCCTTCCTGCGCATTTGAACTTGGCGCGCGCGCCCAACCTTCCACTTTCCGCTTGACCGTTTCTTCGCTCCCCGATGGAGGTGTGGCCACTCCTGACTCATGCCCTCCCCCCTGCGGCGAGCTTCCGGAGCTCGATACCTGGCGCCCTTCCTCTCCACTGCGCTCTGTTGGGGACGCTGGCCCCGATTTCCAACTGCTGCCCTCTGAACCCCCTCTGGACCCTTCTTCCTGGGGTGTCCCCCTAGGCTCCCCCCTTGCTCTGGCCACTGGCGCTCCTTTCTGTGAATCTTCTGATTCACTGGAAAGACTCGGAGATCTCGGGTCGTCGTCATCACTCATCTTTTCTTCGGACTCCTCCCCCTCGCTCTCTGTTTCCTCCCTTGCCCTCGCCTCTGCTCCTGAACCCCTGACATCCATCCCCCCCTCGAAGCCCCCCTTTCCCCCCTCCCCTCCTTCCGGTGCGGGTACTGGGTGCTGCAGTGTCATGGGGGCGAATGCCGGATACAGTTCGCTCCCCTTGGCGGGCCTCCAACTGAAGACTTCCGGTTCTTCCTCCCTGCGCTCGTCGACAACGGTCACCTCCGCTTCCATCTCTGTGCCTCCGTGCTCGAACCCAAGATCCTCCCCGTACATGTCCACGGCCGTCTCCGCCTCAGTCGTTCCCGGGTCCGTCGCTCGACCTGGAACCTCCAGCCACTTCCTGCGCCACTGTTCCTCTGGTCTATCGTCCCACCAATACGAGGCATCCGAGGCCGATCCCGAGGGTGATTCTTCCGGGGAGTGTGTGTCCAGTGAATGTTCCACTTCCGAGTCAAACCCGTGGAACGTGCTGGCTGAAAGCGTCGGTGTGAAAAGCCAGTCGTCGAAAAAGTCTGCTGGCATGGGCCTGTGTGGGAAGAGGGCATGAAATTCGTCCTTGAGCAGAGGGTCTTCCAAAGCGTAACCTTGCACCCAGCAATTGGCACTGGCCGGGGTGCCCTCCCTGGCGAGAAGGTATTCTACTCCCTCTTCCCCCCATCTAGAGTCCAAAATCTCTGTGACCTCGTTGATGGGCTCCTCCTGTGGCACTCCCCCTTGCTCGGTCCCCTCTCGGAGCGGACTCGGTGCCGTTCCTGGTTCCTGAAATCTGTGCGGTGTCTTGTATGGAGTGAGCACCGATCTGTGGAACACCGGATGCATCCTGGATCCCTCCGGAAGCGTCAGCCTGAAGGCCACCGGGTTGACCTGCGCTTCGACTTGGTAGGGCCCCAGTTGTTTATGCCCTAGTTTCTTCTTCGCCAACGACCTGGCCGGCACTGCGTGGGCTGCCAACCAGACCCAGTCTCCCACTTGGATCTCTTCGCCAACCCTCCTGTGTTTGTCCGCTTGCACCTTGTATGCGTGTTTAGCCAGCTCCAGGTGCCACCGAAGCTGATCGTGGACCTCCTGCAACTCCGACGCGAACGCGTCTGCTGTCTGCGGCTCCCCCTCCCCCATTCTTTCCAGTCCCGGGAAGGTTCTGGGGTGCCTTCCGTTGTTGGCGAAGAACGGCGTCACCCCCGTGGACACGTGCTTCGTGTTGTTGTAGGCGAACTCGGCGAGGGGCAGGTAATCCACCCACGTTGCAGGCTGTTGATTCGCATAACATCTCAGGTACTGCTGCATGATGGCATTGACCCGCTCCGCTTGCCCGTTGGTCTGCGGGTGTCTAGCCGACGCCAGGTTGATCTTGACGTTCAGGAAGCCCATCAGCTTCTGCCAGAAGTTCGAGATGAACTGCCGCCCCCGGTCAGACAGTATAGACCGCGGCAGACCGTGAACCTTGAACACGTGGTCTATGAACAGTTTGGCGGTTTGTTCCGCCGTGGCCACCTTCGCACACGGAATGAAATGTGCCATCTTGGAGAACAAGTCCACCACCACTAGCACTGCTGTCTTGCCCCTCGAGCTGGGCAGATCCGTGACAAAGTCCAGGGCCACTCTCTCCCATAGTTCGAACGGGGATTGCAGCGGTTCCAGCAGTCCCGCCGGCGGTCTGTGTACTGGTTTGGCCCTCTGGCAGGTGTCGCACCTCGCCACGTAGTCCGCGACTTCCCCTCTCATTCTGGGCCACCAGAAGTCTCTGGCGACTAATTCCATCGTCTTCTCTGTGCCAAAGTGCCCGGCAGTGGGCGCGTCGTGCAACTGCTGCAGTACCTTGGCGCGAAGATCGTCTCCCGGCACGTAGATGGCCCCTTTACGGAGGAGTAATCCATCGCGAACCTGGAACTCGCCGGTCGCCGCCGTGCCCTTGTGCACCTCTGCCATCTTCGCTCGCGCGAAGGAATCGTCCTGCAACGCACGCCGTACCGCCTCCAGGTCAACAGTCGCCGAAGCGCACGCCCACGCTGTCGGTGCGAAGATGTGCATGGCCGCCGCTGGCGTCGCCTCCTCGAGGTATTGCGGTTTACGGGATAGGGCGTCCACCATGACGTTGGTGTCCCCCGGGACATACTCTATACGGAAGTCGAAGTCCGCAAAGAACTCTGCCCAACGTATCTGCCTCTGGTTCAGGAACCGCGCCATGCGCCAGTGCTCCAGATTCCTGTGGTCCGTGCAGACCTGTACTGTGTGCTTGGCTCCGATCAGGAAGTGCCTCCACGCCTTGAATGCGGCATGAATGGCCAACAACTCCCTGTCCCAGATGGTGTAGTTCTGTTCCGACTTGGTGAGCTTCCTGGAGTAGAACGCTCCCGGTCTCCAAGCCCCCTGCGGGTCTTGCTGCAACAGAACTGCTCCCACGGCTCTGTCCGAGGCGTCCGTCTCCACCCTCATCGGTCTGCTGGGGTTGACGTGTAGTAGCTGCTCCTCCGACGCGAAGAGACGCTTGAGTGCCTGAAAGGACTGCTCCGCCTGCTCCGTCCAGATGAACTTCTTCTTCTTGGAGCTGAGCGTGTCTGTGATGGCCGCCGTCTGCATCGCAAACCCCTTGATAAACTTGCGATAGAAGTTCGCAAAGCCGACAAACCGCTGGACCTCCTTCCGGTTGCGCGGGCTTTTCCAATCCAACACCGCGCGAACCTTGGCGCTGTCCATGGCGAGCCCCTTGTCTGACAACCTGTAGCCCAGGAAATCCACCTCCGACACGTCGAACTGGCACTTTTCCAGCTTGGCGTAGAGCCTATGCTGCTGCAGTCTGCTCAGCACTTCCTTGACGTCTCTGTCGTGATCCTGCTGCGAGTCAGAAAAGATCAGTATGTCATCCAGGAAACAGACACACTTCTTGTAGAGGAGCCCCGCCAACACGTGATGCATGAAAGCTTGAAAACAGTGGGAGCCATTTTGCAATCCAAAAGGCATAACTCTGTATTCGTAGGTGCCCAGGGGCGTGAACATGGCTGTCTTCCACTCATCTCCTTCCCGCATGCGAATGAGGTTGTACGCCCCTCGCAGGTCCAACTTGGTGAAGACGCGTCCTTTGCGCACCGTCGCGAGGAGGTCGTCGATCCTGGGCATGGGGAAATCCGATGGCTTGGTCAAAGCGTTTAAGGTCCGATAGTCCACCACGAGCCTTTTTTGGGGCGTGTCTTTCTTCTTGACAAAGAATACAGGACTGCCCCCCACTGCCTTGGACTCTCGGATGAAACCGCGCTCCAAATTGTGATCTATGAACTCTTTGAGTTCCTGTAGTTCGTCCTCAGACATGGAATACAGCTTCCCTTTTGGCAACGCCGCCCCTGGCAGGAGGTCAATCTTGCAGTCGTATGGTCTGTGGGGGGGGTAGCTTGTCCGCCTCCTTCTCGCAGAAAACCTCCAAAAATTCTGCGTACTTGTGGGGAACTGCTTGCAGCGTCCCCAGCTGCAGCTGTGACTCCTCTTCCTCTCCTTCCTGCCGGGGCAGGATGCAGTGTTCAGCACAATAGGAAGAGCCGAAGGTCAGCTGTCTCTGGTACCAAGCCAGCGTCGGGCTGTGCTTGTCCAGCCAACTCATGCCCAATACAATAGGCGTGTCCGATAGTTGAGTGACATTAAAGCTGATGACTTCCCTGTGATTTCCAAGTCGCATCACCATTGGTGGCGTTTGCTTCACCACCTGCCCCCCGAGCAGCTCCCTGCCATCCACCGTGACGACCTGCAGGGGCAGTGTGGCAGGCAGCAACTGTATAGCGTGCCGGTCAACAAAGTCTTGCCCTATAAAGTCCGCATTGCTTCCTGAGTCAATGGTGATCGGCACGTCCATGGTGATTCCATTGGGCAGCTGGAGCGATGCGGTGAGCCGCACTACTGGTTTGGGCGGGAGGGGGTCTGTGGGCTGCAAAATCTCTGGGGACTGCTTCACTGACTCGTCTGGCCGGGCCCCAGTGCCTCTGTCTCCAGCCAGACTCCGTCGTTTCCCTGCTGTGGTTCTCCTTGCTGAGTAGCTGCAGTTACCATTGCTGAGGCTGCAGTGTGCTTGTGGAGCCTCTGGGAACACTCTTTCGCCATGTGCTGGGGACTGTCGCAGATGTAACACTTCCGGTTCCCTCTAGGAGGCTTCGCTTTCACTGCTCCCGGTGCTAGGGCTCTGTTTACTGACTGAGCCCTTGCACCTCCAACCTCCATAGGTTCCGCTCCTCCGCCTGGCGGAGGCGTGGATTGCGCACGCGCTGCTTCTCTGGGAACGAAGGAGTAGCCTCTGGCTGGTTCGCGCCCTCCACGCCCTTCGTCCCTGCTCCATGGACGTTCTTCCAGACGCACCCCGACCGCCAGCGCCCTCTGAACGATCTCCTGCGTGCTCCGGGGTCTCTCCCCCCTCGCAATTTCGTCTTTAACCGCGCCGCTCAAGCCTTCCCAAAACAGGTCTCTGACTGGAGCCGAATCTCTGTCCCATTCCAGGGCACTGACCAATGCAAAAAAGCGGGCATGATACTGCCTTACACTGGCCCTCCCCTGCTTCAGTCCATGTATCTCCTTCCGGGCAAGATCCACGTCTATGCTTGATAAAAAACACCCATCCATCGCTTTAATGAAGGCATCCGCATTTTGGAGCGCCGGATCCTTATCTCTCCACAAATTGCGCAGCCATGCTTTAGCATCTCCATGCAAATGGGACATGATAAACCCCACCTTCTCTTGCTCATCTCTAAAGTCCTTGTCCAGCAGTTGCAGGGCACACTTTACATCTGCTCTAAAGTTGGGGTACTGTTGTAAATTCCCATCGAAGTGAGAGACTAGACCGCCTGCTCGTCTCCCCAACCCAATCCCCTCCGGTTTGGGTGTCAGTTGCCCTTGCTTCGTAAGCATTTCCAACCTGATCTGGAGATCCCTGTAGGCGGCAGCTGCATCCTCCTCTCTCTTCCTGGATGCAAGTATCTCGGCATTCAGTTGTGTCACTGCTTCTCTGAGATCCGCTATCTGCTGTTCGGCCGTCATCTTGTCTGCCGTTCGTGAGCTTGCAAGTAGGCACCAGCCTTCTCTCCTCTCCGCGAGGCTTTAGGTGCCAAAAACTTGGAGACGGAGCTTACTGTCAGAGCTGCTCCCAGATCCTAGCTCACCGAGGATCACGCTAGCCAGCGTTCACTTTATAAAAGTCTTTATTGAGTTACAGTTTCCATTTCCAAGCTGCCGCGTGCAGCTCTACGTCTTATAAGCTAGACCGGCGAAGCTCCGTCTGAGTCTCCGCCCCCTGTACACCAACTTAATACCCTCGCCTTACTCCACCTTTTCTGCCTGACCGTTCTTCTCTGGGTCCCTCTGCCCCCCGTGGTCTCTTCCTTCCTGGACTCTTCTGACGCTGACCCCCCGGACCCTTCTGTCTCCTTGCGTCGGGCTTTAGGACCTGGCTCCCTTTCCGGGCTGCTTACTGCGCCGCCTTCCTGTGCATTTGAACTTGGCGCGCGCGCCCAACCTTCCACTTTCCGCTTGACCGTTTCTTCGCTCCCCGATGGAGGTGTGGCCACTCCTGACTCATGCCCTCCCCCCTGCGGCGAGCTTCCGGAGCTCGATACCTGGCGCCCTTCCTCTCCACTGCGCTCTGTTGGGGACGCTGGCCCCGATTTCCAACTGCTGCCCTCTGAACCCCCTCTGGACCCTTCTTCCTGGGGTGTCCCCCTAGGCTCCCCCCTTGCTCTGGCCACTGGCGCTCCTTTCTGTGAATCTTCTGATTCACTGGAAAGACTCGGAGATCTCGGGTCGTCGTCATCACTCATCTTTTCTTCGGACTCCTCCCCCTCGCTCTCTGTTTCCTCCCTTGCCCTCGCCTCTGCTCCTGAAACCCTGACACATACGCTTCCCAGTCTCCGGATGCTGGGTTGAACGGCGAGAAGCTGCTGTTGGTTGCCGTTCTTAGTTCCTTGGGTCCCGGAGCTGAAGCCTGGATACACGGTGCGAGGCAGCGGTGCGGCAGGTGGCGGTGCCGCGGTGCTGTGTGTGGTGGTCAGCTCAGCGGGATCCCATCCTCGTCGCCAGTGAAATATACTCAGAGTCGAGAGTGGATTTCATGCTCTTTATTCAGCTCATGGTGGTGAGGAGGGAATGGAAGTCCCCTCAAAGTATCTGCTTTATATACATTATTTACACAATGGGCTGCACGTGATTGGCTAATTCCGGAATTCTCCTGTAGGCCAATTGGGTTGTGGATTCACTTCTATCTGGAGCTGGATTGGGTGGCTCCTGCCAACCAATCATACTGCTGCATTGTTCTAGGACCAATCAGACTGCTGCATTCTGAATCCTATTGTTCTAGGACCAATCAGACTGCTGCATTTTGGAGCCTATTGTTCTAGGACCAATCAGACTGCTGCATTTTGGATCCTATTCAACTCAGTACATAACACCACTTTTCAACTTTCTAGAGGCAAGGGACCTATTAGGATTATCCGCCTCTGGAGGCTGGTGTATCTAATGGGTTTCCAGGTAACGCTGAGGTTTTTTTCTGTGATATGACTGGCACTCCTATCAAAGCCCTGGCCAGCCTCTGGAACATCTGAATGGCTCAGGCTTTTGACATGATCACTTCTGAGCATCCTCTCCCACTTGACTCCTTGGTATACTGCAGAACTTAGGGAAAGGAAACAAGTTGAAAGATGGAGGAAAGATCTGGCTGAATACAACTGAACAGTGGTGTGGGCTCATCATTAAGCATACATAGTGGTACTGAAGATAGCAGTATACTCAGCTACAAGTGATCGCTAATGAAGAAGAAAGACAGTCCGACTCAAGGAGGTGGTGGAACCAATGGTAGCTATGTGTAAGCACTGTGACTTGTTTGCAAAGCATTTTGAGGATAAAACCACTTGCATCCGCTGGGATCTTGACTCTGCTGTTATAGCAGATGAGTCTCATGGGTGTCCAGAGCACTGTCTAGTCCTGTTGTTTTGGATAATTTTCAGATAGTAAGGCTTGAGGATGTGGACAAGGTGTTTGTATTAGTCAGGGTAACGACTTGTGCTTCGGACTCTTGCCCTTCTTGGCTGATAAAAAGTAGCGGGGGTGGTGGTAATTGACTGGGCCAGGAAGAGTGTTCCTATTTCCATCTGAAATGCAGGACGGCATAACATTCTGATCCAAGTTTCATTCAGAAAACATTATCCATAATATCAGCAGCAGGCTGCTGCAATCAAATTGGCCAGTCAGAATGGAAAATCCTATTTTAACAAAACCAATAAAAGAGAGCGGCAATACTATTTTCTTGTTTCCCTTGTTCAACTACAATTCCATAAAACAGTGGATTTGCAGGTTCTCATTAATAAAAAATAAATAAAGGGTGTGAGGGGTGGGTGGGATCGATGTGCCTATACTTCTTAAATCCACCCCTGGGCCTTTTCTATACTGAAAATAGTGTTAATTTGTTCCCCTTCCACTGCTGTAAATATTGCTCCCTTAGAAAATAAGTGATTTGTTTGACTGGAACAAAATCCATCTTGTGTCTCCAAGTGGTTTAGGGTTGTATGATCTATGTCTGGATTGGCCCACTTAATGCTATTTATTGCTCTATGAATGATATTAAGATGGATTTCTTAAGTGTGGTGGAATTACCTTTTCTTCTTTTGTGCAATTTTTACTTGCCATAGCAAACAAGACTTTGTCCATGTACCCATATAAAATAACTATTATCGTTCTTTTCCTCTGCATTTTTAAAGCATAAATATTATTGGCTTTGAGGCAACAATGACAGAACGTGCAGACATCAGAAAAATGCCAGCTCCAGCCCAACCAGAAGTAAAATGTATAGGGCATATTGAGAGATGGGTGGCAAAGCTGTGCATATGCTTTGTCCTCCCCGGCAGTATATATTGTGGGAGAGTAGCTAGAGGAAGCAGAGAAAAGCTCCAACCAATATTATTTTTTCTATATTTTTTTTTAATTTTGGAGTTTGCTTGTTTATTTTAAATTCAATTTGTAAAGGTCCCTTTAGAAACGAAAAGATACAAACACAAGTTAAGCACACAGTTTGCTTTTAGTTCAACACTTTCTTCATCCATCAATTTTACCTGTGATGGGATGATTAGCTGCTTGTGCGTAAAATCGTGCTCCCTCAGAGTTTGTGCCACTCCACAAACCTCTGTGTGTGACAGAGCTCCACAAACATGTCTGCCCTAGTCACTTGTAGATTCCGACAGTGGTTGTTTTCGGAATCGTCTCCAACATAAGAGCTCCTTAACGGAAACCCGCCTTCTGGACTCACGGCGTGACAGTTTCCGGCGAGGCGTGGGTCTCCCTATGGGAGCTTCAGATACCTCCCCACTGTTCTCGCTGGAAGCGTCTCTGAGCCCTCCCTCCTGCTCGCATTCCCTCAGAGATCCACTCCTCCCCCTGCTGGTTCCTGCTTCA
Source organism: Podarcis liolepis (assembly GCF_965112155.1). Taxonomy (NCBI): domain Eukaryota; kingdom Metazoa; phylum Chordata; class Lepidosauria; order Squamata; family Lacertidae; genus Podarcis; species Podarcis liolepis. The sequence continues at coordinate 37,154,089 of NC_139568.1, forward strand.
GCTGTTGAGTCTCTTCCTTCCTCCCTGAGCCCCTCCACCACCTGTCCCTCCGATGGCAGTTCCCTGACATCCACCTCCCCTCCAGGGCCCCCCTCACCCCCTCCCATTTCCTCTCCTCTGGGAGGTGAAGAGGTAAAACCCCGAAAAGAATCTTCTTCATCTTCAGACGTCTCGAACAATTCCCTCCATCGATCACCGTCCTGGCTCGCTGAATCCTCCTCCTCCTCAGAATCTGTGAACCCCTCCAACTCCTCTTCTTCGTCGGTGGTGGCAAAGTATTCCCTCCGGAACCTCGCTACAGGCTGAGGTTTACGTGGGAACCTCTGATGAAAAGTTTCTATTAAAACTTCGTCATTGACATCCTCTGCCCTAACCCAGGTGTTTTCCGACTCCGGTTCCCCTTCCCACATTACCAAATACTCTACTTGATCTCCCTTCCACCTGGAATCGAGGATCTCCGCTACATTGTAGCTTTGTTCCCTTTCCTCCATTGCTGGTCCCCGAGTGACCCTCCCTTCTCTGTCCCCTTTATACAGTGACAGCAATGACCTGTGGAAAACTGGGTGCAGCTTCATGTGGTTCGGTAACCGGAGTCTGAAAGCCACTGGATTGACCTGTTGTGTGATTTCAAATGGGCCCAGTCTTTTGGGTCTTAACTTCTTACAACCCCCTTTGAAGGGTAACCCTTGGGTTGACAGCCACACTTGGTCCCCCACCCTAATGGTTTCACCTTCTCTCCTGTGTTTGTCTGCCTGCCTCTTATATTCCTCCTTGGCCCTGTCTAAGTTAAGTTGGAGCTGGCGATGGATAGCTTCCATTTCTTCTACGAACTGTTCGGCAGCTGGAACGCTCCATCTCTCCCCTTCCCCCCCTGGGAAAGCCCTGGGATGGCACCCGTAATTTGCCAAAAAGGGGCTCATCCCCGTGGACACGTTCTCCGCATTGTTGTAGGCAAATTCCGCCAATGCCAACTTCTCCACCCAATCATTCTCTCTGTCATTGACGTAACACCTCAAATATTGTTGGAGGATGCCATTGGCTCTTTCCGCCTGCCCATTGGTTTCAGGATGCCGGGCAGTCGAGAAATTTACCTCTACATGCAGTAAGCTCATGAGCTTCCTCCAGAACCTGGAAGTAAATTGTTTCCCCCGGTCTGAAACCACCCTCAAGGGGGCGCCATGCAACCTAAACACATTTTCTACAAACAATTTAGCGGTTTCTTCTGCCGTGACCGCATGCGAGCAGGCTATAAAGTGTGCCATTTTGGTTAACAGGTCTACCACAACCATGATGGCTGTTTTCCCTCTGGACCTTGGCAGATCAGTCATGAAATCTATAGCCACTGCTTCCCATGGTCTTTCTGGTGTGGGTAGCGGTTCTAATAACCCTGCCGGCGCCCGCCTTTCCCCTTTGGCTCGCTGGCATTGGTCACAACTCCTCACATACTCCCGCACGTCTTCCCTGACCTTAGGCCACCAAAATTCCCTGGTCACCAGCCACATGGTTCTGTGTTGCCCAAAATGCCCCGCTGTGGGGCTATCGTGCAGCTGCTTGAGTACCTTCCCCCTCAACTCTCCTTCAGGTATATATAACGCTCCCTTGTAGTACAACGCCCCGTTTCTCTCCTCAAAACCTCCGGGTTTATCTCCCTCCCTCCTGAGTCCCCTGAGTTTGTCCTGTGCGTATTCATCGTTCTCCGTTCCCTCTACCAGTTCTCTTTGCCCCACCAATGCCGCCCCACACACCCAGCGGTCCTCTGGAATGACATGTCTCTCTTCGGGTGCTCCCTCCCCCTCCAAATATTCAGGTTTACGTGAGAGAGCGTCCGCCCTAACGTTCTCTGGGCCTGGCACATAACAAATCTCAAAGTTAAATCTGGAGAACTCCTGGGCCCATCTCAACTGCCGTTGGTTGAGCACTCGTGCCATTCTCCAATACTCTAGGTTCTTGTGGTCAGTGCACACTTGCACCTTATGTTGTGCGCCAATCAGCAGGTGCCTCCATCTCCGAAAAGCCTCATGGATAGCAAGAAGTTCTCGATCGTACACCGTGTAGTTCCTCTCGGATTTGTTCAGCTTTCGCGAAAAGAAAGCACACGGTCTCCACTCTGACTCCTCCCCCCCTGGCTGCAGGAGAAGCACCGCCCCAATGGCTCTGTCTGATGCGTCTGTTTCGACTCTCATCTTTTTTTGTAAATCCACATGCAGAAGTTGTTCTTCAGAGGCGAAGGCCCTTTTTAGCTGCTCAAAAGCTCGCTCCGCCTCCTCAGTCCAAACAAATTTCTTCTTACTGCTGAGACAGTCCGTTATGGGCGCCGTCAGGTGGGCAAAGTTTCGGATGAACTTACGGTAAAAGTTCCCAAACCCTAGGAACCTCTGCACATCCTTCTTTGTTTTGGGAGTTTTCCATTCCAGCACTGCCTGGACCTTGCCGGGATCCATAGCCAATCCCTTGTCTGACAGGCGGTACCCCAGGAACTCCACCTCCTTGGTATGAAACTGACACTTCTCCAGTTTCACCCACAGCCGGTTGTCTAGCAGCCTGCACAACACTTCTCTGACGTCTCTCACATGCTGCTCCTCATTCTCAGAATACACCAACACGTCATCCAGGAAGGCCACACAATTCTTGTAAAGCAAAGGCCCTAGTACGTGGTTCATCAGCGATTGAAAGCACGCTGAGCCTGCTTGTAATCCAAATGGCATAACGAGATATTCAAATGCCCCCAAAGGGGTGAACATGGTGGTTTTCCATTCATCCCCTTTCCTTATACGTATCAGATTGTACGCCCCCCTTAGGTCCAGCTTGGTAAAAATCTTTCCCTTCCGCACCCTGTTCAAAATGTCATCTATTCTAGGCATGGGAAAGGCCAATGGTTCTGACACTGTGTTTAAGGCCCTGAAATCACACACAAGTCTCGGCTTGTCCGTGTTTTTTTTATCCACAAAAAACACTGGACTCCCCCCCACTGCCCTTGACTCTCTGATGAAACCCCTCTTCAGGTTCTTGTCAATGAATTCTCGTAACTCCTGCATTTCTCTGTCTGACATGGCATACAACTTGCCTACAGGAAGCTGTGCCCCAGGGAGTAAATTGATTTGACAATCAAAGGGTCTATGCGGGGGTAGTTGGTCAGCTTCCCTTTCGCTGAACACGTCGCTAAGATCTGCGTATTGTTGTGGTACCTTCACTTTCTCCGTTACTTCCGTCCCTGCTAGGGTAGCTTGGGCTCCTGCTGAACCCTTTCCCTCCCTGCAGTGTTCTAAGCAATGTGCGGAACCAAAGGAAACCACTCTCTGATGCCAGCCCACCAGTGGATCATGTAATGCCAGCCAGCTCATCCCCAAAATAATGGGAGCCCCTCCCAAGGTAGCCACATTAAACGCTATCAGTTCCGTGTGCCTTGCCACCTTCATTGTCATTGGGACGGTCTGCAAGCTGACTTCCCCTCCCAACAGCTCCCTGCCATCGATCGTGGTCACCTGTAGGGGGTTGCTTAAAGGGATCGTCTGTATCTGGTGTTCAGCTGCAAACTCCTTGCTCATGAAATTGCAGGAGCTGCCTGAGTCCAACAGCGCCTTAATCTTCAGAGGGTATCCGTTTTGCAACTCTAGTGACACCTCTATCACTAGGGCAGGTTTGGGGGGTTCTGGCGTGGGCACTTTCACTGCTCTTTGGCCTGGCTGCTGTGCCCTGACGGTGGCAGCCAGGCGTTGGCTTTTACTTGCTCCGATATCTCTTCCACTCCTCCCTCAACAGCTCCCACCATTCCTTGCCATTCCTTCCTCTGGGGGCAGACTCTGGCAAAGTGACCTGGCTGTTGGCAGAGATAGCATTTCCGGGCGCCTTTTCCCTCCTTCCTACCCCCTTCGCTGGGCTTTGAAACTGCGCGCGCGCGCGCTGTTCCGATTTCCATCGGCTCTGCCGGCGGGAAAGCTGGCTCAGGAATGTCTGGAATGCGGAACTCCTTCCAACGTTCCCCTTTACCTTCCCGCCTCTCCAAGGCTCTTGCCTCCTGGCGCGCTCCTATGGTCAGCGCAGATTTGGTCAGCTGATCCATAGACCCCGCCCTGGGGCTCCGGGACAGTTCGTCTTTCACAGCCGAAGAAAGACCTTCTTCAAATAGCATCTGAATGGGTGCCGCCGATAAATCCCACCCCAATCTGTGAACCAGCATGGTAAACTCAGTCCAGTACTCACGGACAGATCTGCTCCCCTGCTTGCAAGCCATTAGCTGTCTGCGCACCACTCCCTCCTCAATATCACTGGAAAACATGATATCCATTGCACGAAAGAACTTCATGGTGTCCTTTAGGACGTCATTGTGCGTTGCCATCAGGGGTCGAACCCAGTCCCTTGCCCCCCTCTCAAGATGCCCAATCACGAAAGCAACTCGCGATTCCTCATCAGGGAATTCATCAAACTGCACATTAAGGGCATATTGCATCTCTGTCCTAAAGGCATGGTAGTCCTTGGGGTCCCCCCCAAACTTCTGCACCAATCCTGGTACCTTTCTGGTGAACTGGGTGGCTCTCCCCTTCTTGTCTGCATCCTGAGCCCTTCTCTCCTCAAGCCTGGCCGTCTGCAGCGCAAGTTGGATTTCCAACGCTCGGTACCTTTCTTCCAAGCTTGGACCAGCTCCAACCCCTGCTCCTTCGGTTCCGGCTGGGTCGCTCATGATGCCTGCTCCTGCACAAACAGCTTACAAAGACTGTCGGAATGCTGTGATGGGATGATTAGCTGCTTGTGCGTAAAATCGTGCTCCCTCAGAGTTTGTGCCACTCCACAAACCTCTGTGTGTGACAGAGCTCCACAAGCATGTCTGCCCTAGTCACTTGTAGATTCCGACAGTGGTTGTTTTCGGAATCGTCTCCAACATAAGAGCTCCTTAACGGAAACCCGCCTTCTGGACTCACGGCGTGACAGTTTCGAGCGAGGCGTGGGTCTCCCTATGGGAGCTTCAGATACCTCCCCACTGTTCTCGCTGGAAGCATCTCTGAGCCCTCCCTCCTGCTCGCATTCCCTCAGAGATCCACTCCTCCCCCTGCTGGTTCCTGCTTCAGCTGTTGAGTCTCTTCCTTCCTCCCTGAGCCCCTCCACCACCTGTCCCTCCGATGGCAGTTCCCTGACATTACCCAAAATCACAAAAGTAATATTACAAAGCTTTCACAGTGCACGTTTACATATTCTGCATATACATCTATTCACTCTTCAAACAATGCATTTCCATTGAATTTGGCTTCAAAAACAACAACACATCAGGCTGGAAATATATAACGTTTTAAACCAATGTGTTTTTCCTCTTAAAAAAAGAAAATATATTACTTGGAAAGAAGCCCATATTGCACTAATTCCCAAACAAGACACGGACATAAGGCAGGTGAAAAATTATAGGCCAATCTCGCTCCTAAATAATGATTACAAATTATTTGCCAGTATATTGGCCAATAGACTTAAAAATGTATTTGGAGAGGAGATTGGAAAGAACCAAACTGGATTTCTAACTGGTAGACAGATGAAGGACAATGTTAGAAATATAATTGATATGTCGGGCGCCGGGGCATTTTTCTGACGGCTTGTTGCGCTGAGCGGGGCTGCAGCCGTTGGGGCGGCCGCCTACGGGGCTCACGATTTCCGTCGCAGCGACCGAGATGACGACTTGAAAGAGCTCTACGAGATGGCCAACAAATACCACTTCCTCCACAGCCTGGCCCTCCTGGCTGTGCCCCACTGCCGCTATCCCATGATGGCCGGCAGCATCCTGTCTCTGGGCATGGGGATGTTCTCTGGCGCCCTGTATTACCACGCCGTGACAGGGGACCCGATCCTGACCAAGGCAGCCCCGTATGGTGGTTCCCTCCTCATCCTCGGCTGGATCGCCATGGCCCCTTGACACCCCGTTCTCTCCCCATGTGGCCCCCATCTCCCAACGCCAGGGCAGCCAGCCCCGCCCCTCCCTCCTCCCTTAGGCTAGCCAGAAGGGAGCCCTAGGAGAGGAGAGATTTCCAAATGTCAGAGTGGGATCCCTTGAGGTCTTTAGCCCACCCCGAATGCGTCTCTATCCTGCATCTTGGAATTCCCCGAATGCCGAATCCCTTTTTAAAAAGCCAAGATCCTTCCCCTCCCCCCAAAAAATTGCAACCAGATTTGAGTTTGCGATGGAGGCTTCGAAATGCAATGTCTGATCGGTGCTTTTCAATTGCTGTTTTTTAACTTAATAAATGATGAGAGTGATTTCACTTTTTAAAAAACCCACGCACCTTTTTTTCCTGTGAATAAATTTATTCCGTGGGGGGGGGGGGGAGAAAGAAATATAATTGATATAATGGAATATCTGGACTCCAGGAGAGACAAACAAGCCGCCCCAATGTTTCTGGATGCTGAAAAAAAAATTGATAATGTGTCTTGGCATTTTATGAAAAGAAATTTAGAATTTATGGATATCGGTGAAAAACGTTTAAATGGTATTCGGGCTATTTATTTGGAACAATATGCTAAATTGATAGTTAATAATAACTTCACAGACAAAATTGAGATAACAAAGGGAACCAGACAGGGGTGCCCGCTATCGCCATTGTTATTTATAACAATACTAGAGGTCCTGTTGAGGAAAATAGAAGCAACAAAAGAAATAAAGGGGATTGGTGTAGGCTCAAAAGAATATAAGTATATATAAGAATGAAATTATCAATGATGGGTAGATTCTCAACTATCAAAATGAACGTGTTACTGAGACTGCTGTTTTGATTTCAGACAATTCCGGTTATCAGTGGAACAAAACAATTTAATGTATGGCAAAGAAGATTGTCTAAATTTATCTAGCAGGTTAAAAAGCCAAGAATTGAGTATAAAATATTGACAGATGCAAAAGAAAGAGGCGGTTTTTCCCTGCCAGATCTAAAAATTTACCACGAGGCGGCGTGTTTTTGTTGGTTGAGAGAATGGATAAGGTAAAAGGTAAAGGTACCCCTGCCCATACGGGCCAGTCTTGACAGACTCTAGGGTTGTGCGCTCATCTCACTCTAGAGGCCGGGAGCCAGCGCTGTCCGCAGACACTTCCGGGTCACGTGGCCAGCGTGACGAAGCTGCTCTGGTGAACTATGAAAATCTAAGGGTTATGAGAATCGGAGGCAGTGTATCTTTACTTAGTTGCTTCCATTTTAAGGGGGGAAGAGAAGCATGCATGTGTGAAAAACAATGTTGTCCAATGAAATTTGATATTGTGTCACACCAGGCCCACAGATGTTTGAAGAAAAATTCAGTGGTGCATCCCACGGTATCAGCCCATGTTCCCCTAGACGGCATGAGCACAACATGGGGTGTGCTGAAATTGCATGACCCCAGGGAATTTTGAGGGGGACCCTTCAACATTTTGGGGGCCCTCAGCCCATGTCCCCCTAGACGGCATGAGCACAACATGGGGTGTGCTGAAATTGCATGACCCCAGGGAATTTTGAGGGGGACCCTTCAACATTTTGGGGGCCCTCAGCCCATGTCCCCCTAGACGGCATGAGCACAACATGGGGTGTGCTGAAATTGCATGACCCCAGGGAATTTTGAGGGGGACCCTTCAACATTTTGGGGGCCCTCAGCCCATGTCCCCCTAGACGGCATGAGCACAACATGGGGTGTGCTGAAATTGCATGACCCCAGGGAATTTTGAGGGGGGCCCTTCAACATTTTGGGGTCCCTCAGCCAATGCCCCCCTAAATGGCACAAGAACACCATGTGGTGTGCTGAAATTGCATGACATGACCCTAGGTAATTTTGAGGGGGACCCTTCAACATTTTGGGGGCCCTCAGCCCATGTCCCCCTAGACGGCATGAGTACAACATGGGGTGTGCTGAAATCGCATGACCCCAGGGAATTTTGAGGGGGACCCTTCAACATTTTGGGGGCCCTCAGCCCATGTCCCAATAGACATGGGAATTATGAGGGGGACCCTTCAACATTTTGGGGGCCCTCAGCCCATGTCCCCCTAGATGGCATAAGCACAACATGGGGTGTGCTGAAATTGCATGACCCTAGAGAATTTTGAGGGGGGCCCTTCAACATTTTGGGGGCCCTCAGCCCATGTCCCCCTAGACGGCATGAGTACAACATGGGGTGTGCTGAAATTGCATGACCCCAGGGAATTTTGTGGGGGCGCTTCAACATTTTGGGACCCCTCAGCCCATGTCCCCCTAGACGGCATGAGCACAACATGGGGTGTGCTGAAATTGCATGACCCCAGGGAATTTTGTGGGGGCGCTTCAACATTTTGGGACCCCTCAGCCAATGCCCCCCTAGACGGCACAAGAACACCATGTGGTGTGCTGAAATTGCATGACATGACCCTAGGGAATTTTGAGGGGGACCCTTCAACATTTTGGGGGCCCTCAGCCCATGTCCCCTTAGATGGCATGTGCTGACATCACACCGCTCCAGGGCATTTTGAGGGGGGCACCCCCTTGAAAATTTGGAGTCCTTGGCCTCCCCATCCTGTATATGTCACAAGCACACCATGGGGGTGTGCTGACATTGTGTGATCCCAGGGAATTTTGAGGGGGCCCACGCCTATTGAAAATTTTGGGAGTACCTTGACCCCCTAGATATCTCAAGCACACCATAGGGAGTGTTAAAGTCTCACTGTCCCAGGGAATTTTGAAGGGGCCCACCCCTTCTTTAAAATTTTGGGGGTCCTCAGTCCTTTGCCACTATAGGCTGTGCAGTCATGCCACAGGGTGTGCTGATGTCAGGCCTCTGGATTTCCCTCTTGCATAGATGCTGTATTGGGTCCCTGGACAGCAGGTGGAGGATATCTGCAGGATTAGGAGCAACTGAGGAAAGACACAGTTGTTGAAAATTAGGCTTCGGGGTACTTATAGAGGAGAAGGAAGGGGTGAGGCATACAGAACTTGGCTGGGAGTGGGATTTGTGGGGCTGGCAGGGTGAGGTTTGGGGCTGGGGCTGCAGCAAGAAACTGCTAGGGTGTTTTCCTTGGGGGAACAGTTTGCGATAGAACACTGGGGAAAGAGTTTGTGGTGTAAAAATCCTTTTTTAAAAAAGTTTGTATTTATTGATTGATACTTGTTCTAAGACAGACAGAAATAATATTCATTATAAATATATATTTTATAATATACTGAGTTAAAACAGCTACTTAAGCTAAGAAAGAGCAGAAAGAAAGTCAGAAGGAAGAAAGTACAAGGAAAAGAGAAAACAAAAGTAGAAGACAAAAGGAAAGAAAGAAAACAACTAAAGGGAGAGACTAGAATAAAAGGACTTCTGGGTTTCAGTAGCTACGTATGATACTGGTTTATAGAAAATAGAATGTTAAAGAGAGTATTTTTTTTCAATCTTCAAATTCAGATACTGCAAGTTCATTTTGTCTTTCACACAAAAGGTCCATAGGAAACTTCCAATCCTTAACAAATGCTAGTAACGATTTTTCTCTAATTAAACATGTTAGCTTAGCCATCTAAGGCAATGTGGGGTGAAACTCCTGTGGTTGTAGATATTTTTATTTTATTTTTTGCAGCAAGGGAAGGGCTGGGAGCAAGGTCATTGAGGCTTTTCCCAGTCCATGAAATTCAGAAGCATTATAAACAAACATTACAATTCAACTTTAGCTTAAACACATTCCTACTTTCATCTCGGGTTTCCCCCACCTTAAAAAAGAAAGAAAAAAAGCTTTCAGACTACCCAAAAAGGATTAGCAATGAGATTGTAAACTTGAGGACGGGAACTATCTTTTTTGTTTGTGTGTGGGGAAAATTATTTACTTAGACATAATATTTGTACCTACTTAACATTTGGTTTATCAGTTTTCCTACTACATAAAAACCAACTATTAATACAACTTTTATAGTAGCAAAAAGCAAAGGCAGCTTTGCATAGCCTATTGCGTTTAGGCGTTATTCAAGCTTAAGCTTTAGGCCCGGACCAAAAATTTCAAAGCCAATGTTTCCAAAAGATTGTGCTGCTTTAATATTAAGTGTGAAAACATTTAAACAATCGTCACTTACAGTTCCCATAGTTGTTTGCTAATAGTAATGGAGAATCTGTGACTCTTTTGGATGCTATTGGGACTCTAGCTGGAAGAGAAGCTGGAGAAGGAATAGCTGGGGAAAGACACAGCTGTTGATAATGAGGCTTCAGCGTTCTTAGAGGAGAAAGGGGCGAGGCAGAAAGGCTTTTGATTTTCTTTCACCCATAGAAAGACACATCATTTTTGTTTAAGGTTTTTGGCATAATTTTGGCCACAACTTTATTAACATACATGATTGTTAGTGATTGCTTAGGCATTGGTTAAGACTATCTGTCGTCGTCCCCCCCGCCCCCCGCCTGGGGACAGAACTTACTTCCGGATTCCACCGAAAGCCAGTAAGGGAAAACAATATTGGGGAGAAATGGAGCTGAGCGACAGGCCCTCACTTCTCCCCGCATGCTCCCTAGGGCTTGCCGGTCCTAGCCCCATTCCAGGGATTCGGACAAAAACATGGCAAGCCCCTGGGTTCCTTTAACGGAATTCCCTTTCCGCAGCAGCGTTGGAGGGGCAGGCCCAGCCAATCCTTGCCCCTCTTCCAACCAATTTGATAACCAATGCCTAACCGCAACTTACAAGTTGTGACGATTTGCAGTAGGCAAAAAACAAATCAGCCAGATGGACAAAATTCCTACCAGTCCCCTGCCACAACAGCAGATGACCCCATGACAGGCATAGCAAGGTCAACGCAGAAAACCCTTAAATTTAGGGCGGGCGGGCGGGCGGGCGGGTGTTCCGATGCACGCAGCAAAGAGAAAGTGTCCAAGCTGCGTGCACAAAATATAAAGCATTAGATCCCTCCCACCAAATTGCAACACATAAATTGCCCCAGCAACTCAACCACAACTAGTCATTGCCACAGGCCAACTTTCCAATCCTGCCTGGCAACCAAGGGGGGGGGTGTGGCCTGATAGACCCCACCGCAACCAGCGCTCTCCATTAAGGAGAACACTCTTTGTCACATGAAAGTGGTGGGGCGTGGGTGAGAAGGCAAAACCTGTTTACATCCCAGGGGAAAGAAATGACTTGGGTATCAATCACCCATTTTCTGACTTCCTTCTACACTTGACCAGATGTAGCCTCTTCGGCTGTGTCTGTCTTTCCAACCAGGGAAATGTTAATGCAATTTGGACTGTAAACAGAGTCAGGTACAGCTGTCCCCATGATCATAGCTGGAAGAAAATTACATCTGTGTCCACAGAAATGCCTGCCAGTGTTTCAGTTCATGCTTACATGCCCACATGTGATTTCAACTGAAGTCCGCTTATGTGCTAGGGAAATCAAGCAGGCAAACATTTGGCAGCAACTCGCCATGCACTCGTAATGTACAGTACTTCCAGTCTGTAGGATGGTTCAATTAAGAGAGATGTGATGTTTCGTTTCTCTGTGCCAAGTAACTGCAGCATCACAAGCAAGTTCCCCAGAGGTTGCAAAACTTGACACAAAGATTCCATAAGCCCCTCTGCTTCTCAAAAGGCTAAACTGTGCTCTCGCCTCTTTTTTTTGCTCATTGTTAGTGCCCTCGCGTATGCATCTTGCTTTGTTGGGTTGCCAGGCTCCATAGAATCATAGAGTTGGAATAGACCACAAGGGCCATCGAGTCCAACCTCCTGCCAAGCAGGAAACACCATCAGAGCACTCCTGACATATGGTTGTCAAGCCTCTGCTTAAAGACCTCCAAAGAAGGAGACTCCACCACACTCCTTGGCAGCAAATTCCACTGTCGAACAGCTCTTACTGTCAGGAAGTTCTTCCTAATTGTTATGGTAAAATCTGGGTGCGAGGCTGCTCTGCCACCCAGCTCGGCGGACTAAGTCCGCGGGTCCCTGCGGAGGAAAATGAGCTCAGCCGGAGACAGGAGCAAACTGCAGAAGATCCAAGTTTATTGCGCAACAGGTTCAAGGCGAGATTGAACAGCGAGAAAGGGGTGACATGAACTTTTGAAACTTCCCTCCATGTCCCAGCATACAGTGCAAAATACATCCCAGTTACATCATGAATACATTAAGAAGAGGTTGGGTTACACAGAATTAACATATGGAGGAGGGAGGGGGGAATATGCAGAGCTGGAGATATGCGCAGATAAGCACATCCTGAGTACCGGTGATGAGAAGACAATGGTCCATGTATGCATAGCCTGCCACCTGGCATTGCCCGGAGGAAAGGCTTGGCAGAGTGATTTGACAGGATTAGGGTCTGGACACCTTGCTTGAGGGATTATGGAGGACAGGGGAGGTGTCATGGAGTCCTAGAGAAATTGAGCAAATTGGCACGTTGATTTTCTATGCATTTTATAGATTTCAGTCCCTTTTGACATTGACAATTGGAAATAAATGGATATATTGTAGCGAAGAAGAAGGTGAAGAAGACACCCTTCCGTATCATAATGTTTAGGTGGAATCTTCTTTCTTGTAGTTTGGATCCATTGCTCCGTGTCCGCTTCTCTGGAGCAGCAGAAAACAACCTTTCTCCCTCCTCTATGTGACATCCTTTTATATATTTGAACATGGCTATCATATCACCCCTTAACCTCCTCTTCTCCAGGCTAAACATGCCCAGCTCCCTTAGCCGTTCCTCCTAAGGCATCGTTTCCAGGCCTTTGACCATTTTGGTTGCCCTCCTCTGGACACGTTCCAGTTTGTCAGTGTCCTTCTTGAACTGTGGTGCCCAGAACTGGACACAGTACTCCAGGTGAGGTCTGACCAGAGCAGAATACAGTGGCACTATTACTTCCCTTGATCTAGATGCTATACTCCTATTGATGCAGCCCAGAATTGCATTGGCTTTTTTAGCTGCCGCGTCACACTGTTGGCTCATGTCAAGTTGGTGGTCAACCAAGACTCCTAGATCCTTTTCACATGTACTGCTCTCAAGCCAGGTGTCCCCCATCTTGAATTTGTGCCTCTCATTTTTTTTGCCCAAGTGCAATACTTGACATTTCTCCCTGTTAAAGTTCATCTTGTTTGTTTTGGCCCAGTTCTCTAATCTGTCAAGGTCGTTTTGAAGTGTGATCCTGTCCTCTGGGGTGTTAGCCACCCCTCCCAGTTTGGTGTCATCTGCAAATTTGATCAGGATGCCCTTGAGTCCATCATCCAAGTCGTTGATAAAGATGTTGAATAAGACCGGGCCCAAGACAGAACCCTGTGGAGTTATTAACATTCCAAATTCTCCTTCATCTTTCACTCACTGGCCCATCTGTGTGGTCAAATTCCTCAATGTGACCTAGATGTGTTCATCCACATCTGTCGTAAGTCCCGCTCAGGTACCTACGCCCGGCGCCAAATGAATTGTTTGGTCCCATAGGCTGCATTAAGATGGGGTGAAAAACTAAGGCTTTTGCTCTAGTTTGAGTTGCCAATCATTCTGGTTCCTTCCTCTTGGTTAAAAGTTGTTTATTTGTTTGGAAACCTGTTATGATACCCTGCAGAATGCAAATGGATTAAATCAAATTTCCCCCCTCCCCTCTCCTCCATCTTCGCCTCCCCTGCCAGGCGTGGCCATTCACATTTGTCGCATGTCCCTCGTGGCTAACAGGGCCCTTGGCCTCCCACGGCTGCTGGTGACAGTCATTTGTGGCCACAGCAACAGCCTGGTGGTGGGGGATGGCGGTCCCCTCAGTACTGGGGGGACTGAGCACCCTTCCTAGAAATATTGAGGGGGCTAAAGCCCTGGGTGTCTACGAGGTCTGCCCTGCCTTGTACCTGCAGTCAGTCATTCCGGCCAACAAGTCCTCAGTAGAGAATCAGCTCTGCTGGGATCATTAGAATTCTGCAAATAGCAGGGGCATCAGTGCCTTGGTACTTCATCCTCTGTTGGGTTCCTCATCGTCTTTTACAAAGGAAATGGGGCTGCTGCAGTTGGACAGTTGCCTTATTTGGTCATATGGCACAAATGGTTGGAGGCCCATGGTCTTAAAGCTTAAGACATGCCTGCAAGGAGGTGTGGGCCAGCTCTGACACAGAGCACTCTGCACCCAAATGGCAGGAAATGCAATCAAACTTCTGAATCTGAACTACACACAGGCTAACACCAGGCAGGCCCCAGAAGAAGGATCTTTCTTGTATCTTTTTGTTTACAAGGGGTCCTTGCACAAGCTATTTCCGATGCTCCTCTGACCCGGAAGTGACCGGAAATAGCATGTGTGCACGCATATGGGCAAGCACTACCCCGCACTCTGGCCTGCTGTGCGATCGGCACTGGAGACACTGGACCGAGGCACAGTAAGTTTGCTGACCCCTGTCCTAGACCAGTCACAGGGGAGTGGCAGGTTTGCCACCATCTTTTTACTTGAATTGTGGCCAATCCAAACAGGCCAAGTTAACAGGCCTTTAGACCCGATAAACGTTGTCTGTACCTGAACCCAGGCTCCACAGTTGGTTGCAGAAAAACCCTCCTTATTCCCCCCCCCCCCATTTAATGATGCTGTGTGTTTATGTAAGCTAACATTGTCCTTCTAGGGCACTGCATTCCTTGGCTTTGTTGTGGTCCAATAATGGTTGCCATTTTCAGAGCCAGGAAGGAATTTTCCTCCAAACAGATTGACCCCGTTTGGAGGTTTTGTCTTCACCATAGCAATAGTCATAACATTGGTGGATAAGGCATTGAAGGCGCATGTGATATGATGAGAGAAGCCCACTGAAATATACTCAGAGTCGCAAAGTGATTTCATGCTCTTTATTCAGCTCATAGTGGTGAGGAGGAATGAATGAAAGTCCCCTCAAAGTATCTGCTTTATATACATTATTTACACAATGGGCTGCACATGATTGGTTAATTCTGGAATTCTACTGTAAGCCAATCAGGTTGTGGATTCACTTATCTCTGGAGCATGATTGGGTGGTTCCTGCCAACCAATCATACTGCTGCATTGTTCTTGGACCAATCAGACTGCTGCATTCTGAATCCTATTGTTCTAGGGCCAATCAGACTGCTGCAATTTGGATCCTATTGTTCTAGGACCAATCAGACTGCTGCAGTTTGGATCCTATTCAACTCAGTACATAACACCCATCCTTAAGTTGCACTGGTTAAACTGCTTGAAATCCACATTGTAGATGTGATCTTGCAAAGAGAAGGCATGGTTCCACATGCCCTGCTCAAAAGCTGCAATGAGTGAAAAAGGCTCTTCATACTCCATCCATTTCCTTCCAGTAAGCCTACCATTGTTGACAAAGGAATCGGGGGTGCTGCAGTTGGACAGTTGCCTTGCTTGGTCAGATGGCCCGAATGGTTGGAGCACCATGGTATTTAAGGCATGCCTGCAAGGAGGTGTGGCCAGCTCTGACACAGAGCACTCTGCACTCAAATGGCAGGAAATGCAATCAAACTTCCGAATCTGAACTACACACAGGCTAACACCAGGCAGGCCCCAGAAGAAGGATCTTTCTTGAATCTTTTACTTTAAAACATATTAAAAGGACACTAAAACATGGGCATTAAAACTCTGGGCGGCTTCCAACAAAATCTTAAAATACAATAGTTCGTCAAACATTAAAAGCTTCCCTAAATTTAATGTTTTCCCTGGCTGGTTTGTTGCATTGAATTTGATTCAGAGCAATGGGCCTGTTGGGACATATTATCAGATAACATTGGACAACATTGCTTTTCACATATTTCTGTTCCCTCATTAAAATGGAAGCAAAGAACTAAAGGACTCCTGGATGGTTAAGTCTAATAAAATTTGACTATGTTTCTAATAAAATTTGACTTCGATTTCTTGTCCACGAAGAACACTGGGCTCCCCCCTGCCGCCTTGGATTCCCTGATGAATCCTCTCTTTAGATTTTTCTCGATAAAGTCCTTCAGGTCCTTGATCTCTCGCTCCGACATGGAATAGAGCTTGCCCACCGGCAGCGTGGCCCCCGGGATCCGGTTGATCTGGCAATCGTACGGTCGATGCGGTGGCAACGTGTCAGCCTCCCTCTCGCTGAACACCTCCTGTAGGTCCCGATAATACGGAGGAATTTCGGTCGTCCCTGCTTTGCATGCTGCTGCCATCCCGGCCTCCAACCGTCGAGGTAGCTCTAGGCCCAGGCAGTTCTCCATGCAGTGCGCCGACCCAAAAATCAGTGACCGTTGATGCCAGGAGACCACCGGATCGTGCAAGGCCAACCAGCTCATGCCCAGTATGATAGGCGGACCCGCCAACGTGGCCACGTGAAAGGCGATGACCTCGGAGTGGGTAGACACCCGCATCCTCATGGGAGGTGTTTGATGGGTCACTTCACCTCCCAACAGTTCTCTCCCATCAATTGTAGTGACTTGCAGCGGAAAATCCAAAGGCCTCAGGTTCAGTTGGTGCTGCTCTGCAAACTCCTTGAAGAAGAAGAAGAGGAGTTTGGATTTGATATCCCGCCTTTCACTCCCCTTCAGGAGTCTCAAAGCGGCTAACAATCTCCTTTCCCTTCCTCCCCCACAACAAACACTCTGTGAGGTGAGTGGGGCTGGCCCAAGGTCACCCAGCAGCTGCATGTGGAGGAGCGGAGACGCGAACCCGGTTCCCCAGATTACGTGACTACCGCTCTTAACCACTACACCACACTGGCTCTCCAAAAATGACGCCGAAGCTCCGGAATCCACCAAAGCCAACTCCTCCACCGCGTGGCCATTCGGGAGCTCTAGGACCACCTTCAACATTATGCTTGCTTTGGGGTGTCCGAGCCGAGGACTTTCGCTGTTGCTCCCGCCTGGCTGTTTTTTGTTTTTTTAAAAAATATATATATATTATTAGAGTTTTCCAAATTATAACAAGAAAAATGAAAAAGAAAAAAAATACAAAAAAGAAAAACATACAAAATAAAAACAGTTAAAAACACATTAATTTTCATAACATATCTTCCGTACACTTATTTTCCCAGACCTCCTCATACCTCCCTTTTTTGTATTCCAGTTCAATTTGTTAGTTCAGCAAATCCTTACCATCAAGTTTTTACCCTATTCTAATCTTTCATTACATTACCTTACTCTATTCTCCTCATTGTCCTATAAAAACCTTAACCTAAATCTTATTTTTATTTTATTTTTTTATAATATTTTATTAGGTTTTATCAATAGAAAAGTTTAGAAAAATACAAAAACCAAAAAGATACAAAATTACAAAATGCAAAAATACAAACATTAAACACAAAGAAATAAAAAGAAAAAACACATATAAAAGAAAAACAAAAATTCCCTCTTTCTTAATTTCTCATCTTTAGTTAACTTATTTTCCTGACTTCCTCACGTCTCCCATTGAAGCGCGTTTTTTCACGCTAAAATGCATAAACTTTAGCCGTTGAACAAATGCAAAACAAGAACACAGCTCTCTCCCTTATCAGTTTGACGTCAAGACTGGCCTTGACTTTACCAGTAGAACAGACACAGACATATCTTATGTCCTGACCACAAATGACGCAGAGACCCAAGTCTGGGACTAACGCCAGAGCATGTTCTCGGAAGTAGTGACCTCTTACTCCAAGATAGGAGTAGGAACAGGAATATCCTTTTATGGGATGGAGTGCAGGAAGGAAATCCCTTTTATGGTTGAGAGTACCAGAGCAGGAACATATGTGATGTCAACCTACGTATACAAGCTGACGTGGTTGGAAGGAGGGAGAGGGTGCCTGGAGGGTATATATACTGCATGAAACTTGTCATTTCTTTGTACTTGCTGTGGACTCACCACGCAGGTGCCTTCTGCTATCCGGAGAGCAGAATAAACTCTTTCTTTGAACCAACTCGGTGTCATTTTGACTTCCTTCCTCCTGTCACGGAGCAACGCAGACCCAATCGGTGAACTCCAATAAGGCTACATTTCTTGGTGCGTTGGCCGGGAATCCGCGTTCTCCGAAGACAGGACAAAGGACCGAGGCGTCACTGCGAAGCAAACAGCTCGGTCGGTGTCGGTGGCTCCAAGCGCGCACCCTACCATTTCTAGGGGGAGCCCCCCACCCCGTACCTGAGTGGAGATGCAGCAGAGACGGAAGAAAGACAGCAGCTGCACGGGGAAAAGGGTGCCCAAGGGAAGGGTAAGGTAGGCTCCACAGCTTGTTTGTGGGAGTCAGGGGTTTGATCAGCCCCGCCCAGTAGGAGCAGTAGGGTGCTGCTGGGTTCAACCAGTAGAGAGCAGTAGTGTGCCACTGGTTTGCCGGTAGAAGAGCAGTAAAGTGCCACCGGCTTTGGGAAGTTTATGGGTAAAGGGGATTGGGGAGGTGCATGGGGTTTGTATGTGTAGGGGGGGTTGTATGTATGTGTATTTATTTGTGTATGGGGACACTCCAGTGAATGTTTTGAGTGGATGAGCCGTTGGGGCTCAGAGCCACTGACGAAGCGAAGTGTAGTCCTTGTAAGGTGCGGTTCCTAGCGACGCGAGTCCGTCTAGGCCACTAAGAGGACGCGGAGAAAGGTGACTGGGTGAGAAACAACTCTAGGTGGACGGAGTGTCTCAGGGCTATGGGGGAAAAAACAAAAACAACAAACAGCAAACCAACCCCCTTGCAGTGTTTGTTCTTTTTGGACAATTGGAAATGTCAAGCTACAGTTGAAAAAACCCCTTTAAGCTCCTTTCTGTATTCTGGCAGTGACCAGCATAGGTGTGTCCAGTTGGCTTGTATTGTATTGCCAACACGTGGGGTCCGGGGAAAAAAAAGATATGTGATCTGCAGAGGCGTGCCAGGAATAGAACCCTGCATAAAGGGGTTCTCAATTCTGCCACATTCACGGTGCTGCATGTTAGGGGATTGGGAAACAGACCTTAAAACACCTAGAATCTTGCAGAGTACAAGTATAAAAAGGGATTATTTGGTCTTTAACACTAAAAGTGACATGAGTTGCTCATGAGGTCAAATTTTATATTTTCATGTTAAAGGTGAGAAGGTTTCAATTACTAATACAATCATGTAATCATGTACTGGTTTCAGAATTTGAATGTCATCAATTCACTGTGCTTTGAGCTACCTGGTATCTTAATGTTTTTGTTAATAAGTTTGTTTCTTATTGACTCTGTTGCATAAGGTACCCTGAGTGATTTAGAAACCACTTGTTAAATGTTGATCAAAAGTAAAAATGTACAAATGTATGGGAAAAGGTAGTGTTGTCAAAAGGGATGGGGTTTTAAATCCCATGTTCAGACAGATGAGAAGAGAAGTGAGAGGGTTACGGGGGACAAAGCAGTAAATCATCCCCCTTGCAGTGTCTGTGTTTAACACAGAAACAAAGACGCTATGCAGCCCTTGGTGGAGTCTGGAAACCAGGTTAAAATGGGGCAAAAGAACACATACCCTGAGTGTAAAAAATTACAAAATTACTAAATATTGCATGGCATGCCAGCCCCCAGAGCATGAGCACGAGTACCTGTGTCATTTAAACATACGACCTCTTTTTGTTATCATAGAGGCAGTTCTGTAAATTTGACATACTTTTACAAGTAGCAGCAAAGGGAATTTGGAATATATTTGCAGACCTGTGTTGTGTGCGTACCTCACGAGTCTTTTCAAGATTGCATCTTGCTAACTGTGATTGTATGATGAATCTGTTTCCAAAGACCCCCGTTAACACCTAAAAGCCACCTCTCAGACGCAGCACAAGGTGGAGGAGGAAACACAGGACAGTATGTGCTTTAATTATAATTTGCAGCTTTTAAAACTTAAAGGGGTGTGCAAGTTAGATTTTATTATAGATCTCAACTCAGTTTAAAATAAGGATGAGCACACTATTTGATACCAAAATTGGTTTTTGCACTACCTTTCTTCTGATATATTTTTGAAATGCGTATAATTTTTATTTAAGGGATGAACAATTGTGTCCCAAATATTATGGGGAAGGTGTTGAAGTAGTAAGAGCTGGAGAAGGTAGAGGGAAGTAGAAAAGAAGGTGGGAGGTAGAGAGAGGAGAGAAGTGAGAATGTTGGAACAGGAGAAAAGTTGGGTAATGGGCTGTAAAGACGGTTGAGTGTTTATGCTGATGAGTATTAATGAAAGTAATATATTGATGCTATTATTGAGAGTTTACTAAATATAGTAAAAGCTGAATTGCAAAAAGGCTGTGTGTGACCCACGACACACTTAGTCAAAGTCTTGCATGTGCTGTTAAAATGCACTCAGATTATTGGTTGAGGTTTTCATGAGTAAAAACCAGCTTTTAAAGAATTCTGAATTAAGAATTAAGAATATTATGGAGCAGCCCTCTTTTTGGCTGGCTGGACAGCTAACCATCCATAAATTAACGGCAAGATTAGGGACCTGGAATGTTGTTTGTACTTTTTTAGTATGTCCCTCCCATGGAAGATACTCCTTGGAAATCTATTAATTGAAAATTGAGATGGCTCTGAGTGTACATGCCAGGAGAGGTCTTAGGCAAAATAATTTTTATTTCCCTGTTCACATTAGGCTGTGGAAAGTGTTCCAAAACAGACATCTTATATGAGAAAGGGAGATATTGAAGCTCTTTGTGTTGATTGAACCTCCAAAGTTGTCAAATGCATTAGTGACAGCAGAATCAAGATGTCGATAGACAAATACCTCAATGCTTATTGATGCAATTACCCCCCCCCACTAGACTAGAGGACTAGTGGGTAGATCCAACCCAATATTTGTGTGTTAATAATGTCTACAGCTTCAAGAGCAAACAAAAGCTCTATTAGAGGCTCTTTCCTTCAACTATACAATCTTGCAGGAAGTGCAGAGAAAGTGGAACTTGGGTTTTCAAACCAAAATGCTAAGTAAAACAGAATGATGTGAACACTGGCCCAACTGAATACATGAATGTGTGAATCCATTTAGGAAGAGTGTTGGGGTGAAATAGCAAATGTGTGTATTGGGAAACTGGGACCTTAATTCACAAAGCAAATAACACCAAGCAAGCTTTGTCCTTCAGCAGAATACACTTAAAGATACAGTGTACACAAAGCTACAGTGACACACAAAAGCTACAGAGCTTTTCTCTAGTGTAGGATTTGTTTACATCCTCTGTAGCATACGCAAGCAGGACCAAAAATGCAGGAGGAATCAGATGCCACATTTTGAAGTAGGTGAAGGCCCCACTGCCTGTATTTGTTCGTTTGTGGTTTGTGCCTTTCTTTGTGGTTTCAAATATGAAAGTTATCAGGCACTTCTTATCAGGCCTGCTGATGTCATATGCTTTCGTAGCCTTCTCCGACATGGTGGTGTTCCCTAAAATGTTCCTAGTGCTCTAGGTCAGATATTTAATTTCACATTATGAAAAGGAACAAGCAGGAACCTTTCCCCTAAACAGTGTCTTGCTTGGTACCTGCTCTCTCAACCCCCCCCCCCCCATCTACTCTACATAGGATTGAATTAACTAGATATGCAAAAAAAAAAAAAAAGGGTTGGTGTTAAAGAGTTGAATTGCACTCTGTCTCCTTCTGTGTGTGATATATACAGATGCAGGAATGAGTTTATATTTAGTCAGCATGAGTTGCTTATTCCTCCTGTTTAATAGGAATACCCTTTCTGACTGTCATCAGATGTCTTCTTATAAGAAAATTCAGCCATACAGCAGGTAGCACTTAACTTATTGTTGCACCATAATTCTAACTGAACTACTGTCCCAAGTCAATTAAGCACGTGAATATGTATATCAAGGATTAAATTATTTGCAGAGAAAATAAAATAATAATTGGCGAAAACTAGGAAGGACTGTCCTATAGTTTATTTAAAAGGTCAATCAACTTCTAAATGCAGCCCAACAGAATCTGCAGAAAGAATTTAAAACAGAAGCATATCTTAAGAGGCAAAGGTAGGATAATCACGGTAATACACTACCTTTCGAGAGGATCTCATTCTTTTGTGATTTAATCTCTGCTAGCAATTTGTGTGTATATGCTACAATCACATTTAGCCCTGGAAGAGAGCCAGCATTTGGTACATGTTTTTTTTGTGTTTTGAAGCATTCTGTTTGTGTAAATGATTTCAGATGCCAGATCATCACCTGTGTTACCTTGTTAATGTACTTCATCTTTGTGTCAGTGTCACACACACACACACAGAGAGAGAGAGAGAGAGAGAGAGAGAGAGAGAGAGAGGATGAGAAGGGAAAAAAATAATGATGATGATGTTGGGATTGAATAATTTAGAAAGGACTTAAGAAAAGGAGGTGAAGTGGACAAAAGGACAGTACAAAAGGGTGCTTCAGGATATAAGATCATATAGCGATAAAGTGGGTGTAGCGCCTTTGGTCCTGAGGGGAGCAGAGTACAGGGATGGGAACTGGCTGAAGAAACTGAAGGCATTAATGGGGTAATGGGGCTCTTTGGATGTCCAGCAGTCCTTTGTTGGGCTCAAATTGTCGTTTTTGTGTGTGTATTGAATATATGCTATATGGTGATTTGTGGACCTAGTAGGTATCCAAAGCCATTTGCACATGGCGAAATATGTTTTCTATCAAGGTAATTTTATCAAGGTAATTGTTAGACCCTGATGATGACCAACCCATAGCCTATTTGTCTGAAAAATTAACCACTACAAAACAAGGTTTGCCTCCCTGCATGCGAACAGCAGTGACTGCTGCCACCCTGATTACAAAAGCTGACAAGTTCACTTTTGGACTGGAAACCATGTGCGTCACTCCTCACGCTGTGCCAGCATTGTTGGACATGAAAGGAACTTATTTTTCTATCCCCCTTTGCCAAGCACTGCTCATGCACCCACAGTTGCAGCTTCGAGTTACTGAGGCTCTTAACCCGGTTACGCTGCCACCTATGGGAGAGGATGGGCCTCCAACACCTGACTGCATATATTCCAGCAGGCCTGATTTGAAGGATGAAGCAAACCCCAGGCAGTATCTGATTGGACTGCTACGATTGATCTACACCAACCCCTTCGACTCACCATCTCTCGGTGCCCTACAGACGCCGCCTCACACTTCTCCTCACCGCATCAGCTCGGCGCCCACCAGACGGCTGCCCTGCTGATGCCACCCCTGGAAGCTGGCATCTCTACACACGGCAAGAGAAAAATCCAGCGTGGACTAAAAAAGGACATTTTCTTTTCTTTCCCTTTGAATATGTAGCTTTGTATATAGCTTTGTGGGAGGTACCCCAGGTATTAGAAGAAGAAGGTATTAGGAAATAGATATATCCCTGTGCCCAAATGATGCAGGTAGGGCTGTGGGGGGACATGGTTTTGGCCAGGATGGTAGTCTTCTGATTTCTGGCCATCGCCGCGCCCACACCGCTTAAGGTAACCCAGCGGCTAATGAGAGAACGGGGTGCCTGCAACACGCAGAAATGGAAGCCTATTCTGCAAACCGAACCAATTGCACGGTCTGCACTCTGGGACCAACAGATGCTTTGGAAGGAATACCAATCCTCCCTGTGCCTTGGAATGAGTCCTTAGTTACGGCCCCGATTTTGGGTTCCACCGGATTTTGGGCTGCGTTAAATTTGACAGAAGGAGCCTGTGGCTTTAACATCTCTGACCATGGTGTAGCTATTCGACACCTGGCAACAGAAAGAGAGAAAGTAGCCCATGTTCCTGTCCCAACCTGGAACGGATAGGACATGTCTTGGTTGACTGAGTGGCTTCCAAACCTTGGGTGGCTTAGAGGACTTATAATGGTGTTAATGAACTAATCTTGCTTCTTTTCTGCTCCTGTATACCCTGCTTAACGCAATGCCTGTAAAATATGATGCGTAAAATGATGTCATGAATGATTCGGCCCCAGATAATTTCACTAACGTGAGAATACCAGCCAGTGCCTTGGGACGAGCCATAAGGCTGTCCAAAAGAAGAGGAGGGAATGAAGGAATGGATTTCCCAAACCCCAAAACTGACTGTGCAGGCAGTTTCTAAACTGCACTAAAATCCCCATTTCTCCTTAGCTAAAATGCATAAACTTTAGCCGTTGAACAAATGCAAAACAAGAACACAGCTCTCTCCCTTATCAGTTTGACGTCAAGACTGGCCTTGACTTTACCAGTAGAACAGACACAGACATATCTTATGTCCTGACCACAAATGACGCAGAGACCCAAGTCTGGGACTAACGCCAGAGCATGTTCTCGGAAGTAGTGACCTCTTACTCCAAGATAGGAGTAGGAACAGGAATATCCTTTTATGGGATGGAGTGCAGGAAGGAAATCCCTTTTATGGTTGAGAGTACCAGAGCAGGAACATATGTGATGTCAACCTACGTATACAAGCTGACGTGGTTGGAAGGAGGGAGAGGGTGCCTGGAGGGTATATATACTGCATGAAACTTGTCATTTCTTTGTACTTGCTGTGGACTCACCACGCAGGTGCCTTCTGCTATCCGGAGAGCAGAATAAACTCTTTCTTTGAACCAACTCGGTGTCATTTTGACTTCCTTCCTCCTGTCACGGAGCAACGCAGACCCAATCGGTGAACTCCAATAAGGCTACATTACTCTATTCTCCTCATTGTCCTATAAAAACCTTAACCTAAATCTTATTTTTATTTTATTTTTTTATAATATTTTATTAGGTTTTATCAATAGAAAAGTTTAGAAAAATACAAAAACCAAAAAGATACAAAATTACAAAATGCAAAAATACAAACATTAAACACAAAGAAATAAAAAGAAAAAACACATATAAAAGAAAAACAAAAATTCCCTCTTTCTTAATTTCTCATCTTTAGTTAACTTATTTTCCTGACTTCCTCACGTCTCCCATTTTTGTATCCTTTTTAAAGATTGGTTCAGCAAATTCATGTCCTATTAGTTAATCTATTATTAATCCCATCTTACATTTTACCTTGTTGCTAGAACCCCTTCAATTCATTTCAATGTCATCAGCATTCAAAAATTTTACAATATTTCTGCAAATAAGTTTTAAATTTCCTCCAATCTTCTTCCACCAACTCTTCTCCCTGGTCTCGGATTCTGCCAGTCATTTCCGCCATCTCCATATAGTCTATTAGTTGCATCTGCCATTCTTCCAAGGTGGGTAGGTCTTGTGTCTTCCAATGCTTTGCGATGAGAATTCTTGCTGCTGCTGTAGCATACATAAAAAAAGTTCTATCCTTCTTTAACACCGATTGGCCAACTATGCCCAGGAGAAAGGCCTCTGGTTTCTTCGGGAAAGTATATTTAAATACCTTTTTCAGTTCATTATATATCATTTCCCAGAAAGCCTTAATCCTTGGGCACGTCCACCAAAGGTGAAAAAATGTACCTTCAATTTCTTTACATTTCCAACATTTGTTATCGGGCAAGTAATATATTTTTGCAAGCTTGACTGGAGTCATGTACCACCTGTACATCATTTTCATAATATTCTCTCTTAGGGCATTACATGCCGTGAATTTAATCCCGGTGGTCCACAACTTCTCCCAGTCAGCAAACATAATGTTATATCCTATATCTTGTGCCCATTTTATCATTGCAGATTTTACCGCTTCTTCCTCAGTATTCCATTTCAACAGCAGATTATACATTCTTGATAGTATCTTAGCATTGGGTTCTAACAATTCTGTTTCTAACTTTGATTTTTCCACCTGGAAACCAATTTTTTTATCCAAGTTATAAACCTCTCTTATTTGAAAGTAATGTAACCAGTCTCGCACCTTCTCTTTAAGTTTGTCATAGCTCTGCAATTTCAGTTTGTCACCTTCCTGTTCTAAAATTTCCCAATATTTTGGCCATTTAGCCTCCATGTTGAGTTTTTTCAAAGCTTTCGCTTCCATAGGTGATAGCCACCTTGGGGTTTTACTCTCCAGAAAATCTTTGTACCTTGTCCAGACATTAAGCAATGCTTTCCTGACAATATGGTTTTTAAATGCCTTATGTGCTTTTACCTTGCCATACCATAAATATGCATGCCACCCAAATATGTTATCATACCCTTCAAGATCCAAAACATCTGTATTCTCAAGAAGTAGCCATTCCTTCAGCCAGCAAAAGGCTGCTGACTCATAATAAAGTTTAAAGTCTGGCAGGGCAAACCCCCCTCTGTCTTTGGCATCAGTAAGGATCTTAAATTTTATTCTGGGCTTTTTGCCCTGCCAGACAAATCTAGATATATCTCTTTGCCACTTCTTGAAACAGTCCATCTTATCAATAATTTGCAATGATTGAAATAAAAATAACATTCTCGGCAATACATTCATCTTAATAACAGCAATTCTACCCAGCAAGGAAAGCTTCAGATTCGTCCAAATTTCTAGATCTTTTTTCACCTCTGACCAGCATTTCTCATAGTTGTCTTTGTTGATTTAAAGCAGAGTCCCGTGCCCAGCGGAAGGATGAGGAGTACGTGCTGCATACTCTATATTGCTTTATTTATAGTTCAAAGCTGGTATATTACAGAAAGACATCTTGCCTCTGCCGGAGCAGAGGAATGCATCCTCTCTCCTCGACAGTTCGGAGAGAATCACACAGTGAAAAACAGGAAACCAGTGTACGTCACATCCAGCCTCCCTTTCCCGTGAGAAACTCCAACAGTACAGACTGTGGAATGTAAACACCTGTCTCGTGACAAGCCCTTTCGCTGCACAGTGAAGGAAAGCAGAAACCAACATCCTCCCCCTTTCTGTGAACATCACTGGGCAGCGTGTTCGTACAATATCAGTACAAACCCAACTTCTGCACATAGGTACAGTGTTGATCCCTTGATACAATCTTGGACAATACATCAGCAGGAATTTCATTACCTGGCATATAGGACACCGTTACGAGTCCCTTCTGAATACATTCCCTAGCATGCTGCAACTTTAATTGCAAGTGCTTTGTGCTTTGCTTACAACCTTCAGAATTCAGCAAAGCCAAACATGCTTTGTTGTCCTGGTAAACCTGGATTGGACATTTGACAGGAATTTTCATATCTTTGCACAATTGTACTAACCATTCACAATCCTTAAGTGAATAAGACAGTGCATTCAGTTCAGCTTCACAAGTACTTAAGCTAACTGTTGTTTGCTTCTTGCATGACCAATCAAACAGACCATGATTGTACATGTAGCAAACTCCAGACGTACTTTTCCTGTCTGTAGTGTCACTTCCAAAACTTGCATCTGCAAATATCTCAAGACCACCAGACTTCTGATTGTTAAGTCTCAGTCTGTAATGCATAGTGCCTTTCAAATACCGCGCTATGCGTTTCAGAGCTTTCCAATTCTTGACACTAGGATTGTTGACTTGTCTGCTTAGCAAATTACAGCTAACAGCAATGTCTGGTCTTGAACATCTGGCAATGAAGTTTAGCTTGCCTAGCACATTTCTGTACAGTGTAGTGTCAGAAAATGCTTCTTCAGTGTCATCTACCTGATAACCTGTTGTCATCGGTGTGTCTACAGGGTTAGCATCCATCAGGTTTAGTTTGCTTAACACATCAGCAATTTTCCGTGACTGGTGTACTAGAATGTTACCATCTTGATCTCTCTCTATTTCCAGAGATAGGTAGTTGTTTACCTCGCCAAGATCTTTCATGTCAAAGTGCTCTTTCAGTTGAGCTAGGGCGTTATTGTACATTGTGACATCTTTCCAAAAGAATAATAAATCATCAACATAAAACAAACAGTACAGTTTCTTTTGCCCCTCCTCTTTGACAAATACACATGGATCAGCTTTCCCTTGCTGAAAACCTAGAGAAAACAATACTTCAGTGAGTTTTGTGTGCCAACACCGTGCACTTTGTTTGAGACCATAAAGGGATTTCTTCAGAGCACAAACAAATCCCTGTTTTACCTGTACGCCATCAGGTGGAAGCATATAAAGTGATTCATCCAGAGATCCGTACAGAAAAGCTGTATTAATATCATGGTGACTAATGTGTAGACTTTCCTCTGCAGCTAGCTTGAGCATAAGCCTAATGCTTTCATACCTCACTGTGGGTGAGTAGGTCTCGTGATAGTCTTCACCTGGTACCTGTGCAAAACCTCTGGCTACCAATCTGGCTTTGTGTCTGACTATCTTGCCATTTTGATCTGTCTTCGCTTTGAAGACCCATTTGCTTCCAAGCAGTTTCATTCCTGGAACTACTGGAACTAGCTCCCATGTCTTGTTCCTTTCTAAGGAATCAAGCTCAGCCTTCATGGCATTTAACCATGGCTCAGCTTCCTTTGAATCCAAACCCTGGATTTCTTGGAAACTTGAAGGTTCAAATACCTTCTTGGAGCTTTTTACAGCTGTTACTGCTATCGTAGCAAATTCATCAGCAAATCTCTTTGGAGGTTTGCCTTTTGTGGCTCTCTGTGACCTACGAATTAGCCTTAAGTCTTCAACACTCTCCTCTTCCTTCTTAGGAGAAAAACGACCTATTGTGAACAATGGTTCCTCCAATTCTTGATCAGAGCTTTCAGAGGGTCGCATAGAGGCTTTCGCACTCTTGAAATCCTCTGAATCACCCGATTCAGTTTCAGATTCAGACTCAGAACCTTCATCAGTGGGTTGTTGTGGTTGCTTTTGACTATCCTCAGTCTCATCACCGTCATCAGGATAACATTGGAAAATTCCCACATTCTCCCCCCACTTTGCATTGTACTCAACACTTCTCGTGAGCTTAATTGTCTTAGAGTCAGTCATCATTATTCTGTAAGACCCTTTCTGATAACCTAGAAAGATACCATGCAATCCACGCTTGTCTAACTTGGAGTTTTGTGGTGAGTGAACCCACATGTCAGAACCAAAAATCTTCATGGGTTTGATGTATGGCTTTTTGCCAAACATCTTCTCATAGGGGGTACAACCAATCGCTGAAGATAACCTGCGATTGTAACTGTAAACAAAACACGAGAGAGATTCGGCCCAATAACTCTCTGGAAGATTGGCATCATGCAGCAAGGTTTTTAACCCTTGAAGCAATGTCTGATTTGCCCGTTCCGCAAGTCCATTCTGCCATGGCGAGCGAGGATTAGACAAATCGTGTTGAATTCCTTTCTCAGTCAGAAAAGCTTCAAACTGCTGAGAAGTGAATTCTCCCCCGCGATCACTGAAAAGAGTCTTTATCTTCTTACCATGCACATTTTCCAACCAAGCACAGAATTCCTTGAACCTAGGAAAAGCCTCTGATTTCTGCTTGAGATTGTACACAAAAATATATCTAGAAAATGCATCAATGAGAACCATGAAGTACCTATTTCCACCCAAAGAGGGCGCTAGTGGACCAACCAAATCAGCATGAACAACCTGGTATGGTTCCGTAGCTTGCCTACTAGACACCTTACCTTTCGCAGCCATTTTCACCTTGTTTGCTGCGCATGCTTTGCACTTCATGTGGTACCTGCAGGGTTTAATAGTCATACCTTCAACCAAGGCAGGCATTTTAGATACTGCCTCAAAATGCAAATGACCAAATTTTCGGTGAAAATCATGAATACATTCTGCATGCAAACTTTTGTTAGAACCTGCAATGCAACAAGTGTCATCCTTTTCAACATCATCATAATACAAAACAAACAATCGATCAACATATTCAGCATGCAATACATAATCATTTTACTTTGTGATGATGCACTTCTTGTTATTGAAGGACACGTCAATGTTCCGCTCATTCAGCTGTCCAACGCTCAGCAGATTATGCTTGGCGTCTGGCACGTAAAGCACATTCTGTATCGATAAGTCCAAACTGTGAAGAACAACAGTTCCGTAGCCTTTACTGGGAACAATGTCTCATGCAGTTTCTTATAAAAGTCTGATTTCCCCTCATTTGGTGCATATATCCCTACTATCAAGAATTTCTCACCTTGAAATTGTATTTCAGTAGCCACAAATCTTCCTTGGTCATCTTTAAAGACAAATTTAGGTGATAAACTTTCTTTTGCGTAAATCACCACTCCTCTCTTTTTAACTTTGTCTGATGAAATAAATTCTTGTCCTAATCTTTTGTTAATTAATACTTTCCTGTGTGTTCTAGTCACATGGGTTTCTTGCAAACATACCAAGTCCAATTTTTCCTTTTTCAATAGATGAAAGATTCTTTTCCTCTTATCGGGGGAGTTCAAACCTCGAATGTTCCAACTTAGTACCTGCAGAGACATTGTATGGTTATTCTGCTTCTCCTCCGACTGCTCCCAGTGCTTGTTCTTGGTCTGTGGGTGGTATCACTTCTGGTTTGTCCAGTCCCAATGGTAGCTTTGAATCCTCTATTTCCAATGATTTCTGGTAATGTAGGCCCAGTATTTTGTCCCTCTCTTCTTTAGATCTGAGTGTAATCAAACAATCTCTTACCTTGTTCTTTCTTCCCCCTTTATTCCCTTTGCCAAGTCTGAAGGCTGTCACTATCTTGAAATCTTTCTCTGGATCAAGGCCCCAGAATTCTTCAAATTCCTGTGTAAGAAAGTCACTCAGCTTGCCTTCTTCCAATTCCGGTACCGCCCTGATCCTTAAATTAGCCTGTTTATCTCTCAATTCGATTAAGGACAGTTGTGCCTTATGGTCTTCTAATTGTTTATTAATTGGCTGTAATTTTCCTTCTACCGCCAGCACCTTTTCTTTAGCTTTGTCGGCAATTTTCCTTGTCAATTTAGATTCCTGCAACAATCGATCAATGGCCTGAGTATTGGAGCTGATAGTTGTAGTATTTAAGTCAATTTTAGCTGACAATTTTTCCAAAGCTCCAAATATTTTGTCTAATGATGCATTTAGTGTCTCTTCAGAGCCCGTACTTTTTGCTCCAGGCTGCCCAGTATCTTCTTTTTCTAGGACAGGAGGCACTACTATTGATTGTCTTCGTTGCTGCAGTCTAGTTTTTATCCTTGAAGGCTGGGGTTTTTCCTGATCCATTACTTTATCTTTAGAATTCAAGGGCACTCACACAGTCAAATTTCTTTTCTGGTGAGAAAGTTTCCAGGCCAGCTGTAATGGAAAATCCCCAGCTATATCCCAGGCCTCCTCTAGGGGAGCACCTTGGCAACAATGTTACTTTCAGGGCAACTTTTTTCCAAAAGCAGTCCTGCCCTTTTTAACTTTCACTTTTTCAATAAAAGGCAACAGTTACAAAGAGTCCTTTCCAGTTCAAATGCAGAGTGTTCACAAACAGTTACAAATGTTTATAAACGGTGCAACACTTTCTTACTGTCTCTGGCAGACCAATATCAGGGATTAAGCAGTGGTCTTTTTCCTCACTTTCTTATCCTCAAGTCCAAAATTTCCTTCTCCCCCTCACTCTAAGAGGGAGTTCTTGTATCTGGCACTAAAATTTAACTCCTCTTAGTTCTGCTTCTCCAGCTCTAGCTTCAAAAGTCTTTGCTTTAATCCTGTTTACAAAACCGGAAGACGGACTTCCTTTTTGCGCCTTCCCGCTTCAGTGCCAAATTCAAGTTCGTTGCGTCGATCAAAGGCAAACCAATCCTTTGATCTCCCGATTCTTAGAAAGTCTTACTCACGGGTTGTAGTTTGAAAGCCGAAATTTCAAAGGAAAAAGGTCAGCGCTCTCCGGCATCAGCTGTGCAGCTTCACTCCGCAGAAGTAGCGATCAACTCTCAGCACCGCGCCACACACCCGTCTCGTTCCGGGACTCTTTACGAGTCCCTTCACCAAACGGGGGGGGGGTGTGTGTGTGTGTGCAAAAGGTGCCCGCCAAGTCCCACGGTCGCAGGCTTCCCTTGCCTGCGGTTTTCGGAAGGGTCCCCCGCTTCGCTGTAGCAGGGAGACCCGATTTCTGCAGAGCTTCTCCCTCCGACTTAGAGGGATTCCGCCATTGCCGATGGCGCCGCCTCCGGAAGTCTAACCTAAATCTTATTTTTAATAACTTCTCTTAACCATTATATTCTTTCCTAATCCCTTAAACTTTTATACCAGAGCCAAGCAGTTTCATTTCATGCATCCATCTAGTATTCATCAATTATGTAGGATAATCCTAATAACAAAAAATAAAAAAAAAGATAAAGAAAATCTTCATCCAACGTCCCATCCCCCAGGTCCCGGGTTTGTCAGTCCATTTATCCCATTAAACTGGCACATTAACCTGGTGATCTTATATCCGAGGCTCTTAAATCTCTTCCACTTCCCTTCCACTGTTTTTCTTCATATTTTCTTTTCACTCGTGTGATCTCCAATTTAATAATGCTTTTACCTCCTTCCAACCAAAAGGTCCCTTTTCCACAGTCCAAACTGAGCTCCATGTAGTACTTAAAAGCATGTTTCAAAGCCCCTCCAAACTTTGGAATCCCCATATCTCCAAGCCTCTCACAGTCCACTACCAAACTCGGAAAGTCCATATGTCCCTGCTCAGGGGGGTCAATCCAACCCCCCATTTCCAGTCCAATCCAAACTTCTTCTTTCCGAGTCTGATTTTTTCGAAAGCCAGTTGCCAATTCCAAAGATTCATGTTCCTGCACGGCCGCAACCTCCGTCTGTGGCTCCATTTCTGACTCCCAAGATTCAGCAGAATCCTCTTCTTTCATCTGTTCTAACAAGGCACAATCTTGGTATAAATCCTGGGTAAACTCCATACTTTTTTTCTACTGCCTGTCCAAGATTTCCCACAGTCTGCTTAAGATTCCCAACCAAGTCAGTCATCAAATTCATTCCCTCATGGAATTCTTCCAGTAGAGCATTTGTTTTGAGAAAAGCGCACAACAACATTTCTGAGTACATTGTCCTTCAAGGTCACCATTCAATTCCCACAGGTTATACTGTAACGGCTGGAAAATCCCTAGTTACAGTTTCACTATCTCCCCCTAGAGGGAAAACTTCTGTTACAAATCCAGCCCCAAAGTTTCTTTTACTTTTAGATACTTTGTCAATCGTTGTTATTTTTAAGTTGCAAAAAGAAACAGTGGAATCGCAGCTTTTTTTTTCTTCTTTTAACTATCTGTCAAACAGCTTCTGTCCTGGTCAATGAGCTTCAAACGTCAGTCCTGACACCCCGCTCCCTGGGTCAGGAGGGTGGAAAATTACTTTGTTTTAAACTTACTTCTGCAGGATAAAACAGTCCAAAGAAAGCACCCCCTTCTCCTCCTGCTGCTGAAGGGGGGGTTCAGCTATTTTAGATGATGAAATCCACTCCTTTAAAATGATTTTCAAAACTCTAGTTTACTTTGTCTTTGCTTTGTTCAAATTACAAAAAAACGGAAGGTTGACTTCCTGTTAGACCTTTCCGTTTCAGTACCGAATTGTAATGCATTTTTGAGTCCAATTCCTTTCTTTTTCCAGTTCCTTAAATTGTGGTTCGATTTTCCCAAGTTTAGGTGGTTCTTTTTAGAATCCAAATTGTCCAAGAAGAAGGCAGCGCTCTCCGGCAGCGGCTGTGCGGCTTCGCTCCACGGAAATAGCAGTAGACTCTCAGCACCGCGCCACTTCCCCCTCTTCGCTTCGGAGCCCGTTATTGGGCTCCTTTGCGGGTTGGGGGGGCGCTAAGGGTGCCCACCGAGTCCCAAGGTCACAGGCTTCATCCGCCTGTGATTTCTAAAGGGTCCCCGCTTCGCCGTAGCGGGAAAGACCCGTTTCGCGCAGAGCTTGTCCCTCCGTTTCAGAGGGAGTCCGCCATTGCCGGTGGCGCCACCCCGGAAGTGCTCCCGCCTGGCTGTTGCCTTGGTTCACCACCAGCCAGGCTTCCCCATTTCCCGAAGTCTGGGGTTCCTCTGCCTCTGCCTGCTGGGTGGCCCCAACCATTCCCTGTGTGCTGGTCCCGGGGGGAGGTTACAGTGAGGTGTGGTCAGAGTCCGGTCCTGGGTCGAGGCTCTGGAGACTGTCCACCCAAGGGCGAAGCGGGGTCCAAAGCGAGGGGCCGGGCAAGGTCGAGAACTCTGGAAGAACAGGTCTGGGTGCTGGCAGAAACAGGTTTCCAACGACGTTGCTCCCGCAACCTGGGACCGGGCTGACTGGCCTTTATCTTCTCTGAGGCCAAGGGTGGTCCCGGCCCACAGGTGACCCGCCTCTCCTGGCCTTAAGGCGAGCACTCCTCCTGAGAGAACCCAGTTCCCTCTGCCTCTCTGCCCTGAGCCTCTGCAGCTCAGGAGAGGCTGGAGGATTACTGGACCCAGGGGGAGGCTCACCTTCCCCTGACAGGGCTGGGAGAGGCGCACCTGTAGGCAATTGGTCCTCAATCACCTCCGGAGCCAGAGTGGATTCATCTGGTGTCTGCTCCTGAGGATCCGGCACAGGTGCAGGCGCTTCAGATTCAAGGCCCTGCCCCAGCTCAGCCGGCCTTGGAGGCGGGGACTCCTTGCAGGCATGTCTTAAGCTTTAAGACCATGGGCCTCCAACCATTTGGGCCATATGACCAAGTAAGGCAACTGTCCAACTGCAGCAGCCCCATTTCCTTTGTAAAAGACGATGAGGAAACAAAAAGGTGAAGAAATAAGAAAGCACAGATTTTTGAAGAACAATTCAGTGGTGCATCCCGGGGTATCAGCCCATGTGTAGTTCAGAATCTGCAGTTTGATTGCACCCAAATGGCAAAAAATGCAGAGTGCTCTGTCTCGGAGCTGGAAAATCAATAAAAAATTTTGAAACCCCCCCAGAAACATTGAAAATCTCATTTTCTTTAGGAAAACAAGGAGAACAGGGGATTAACCTCATGCTCTGAAAAGGCTGCAAAACAAAGATCATGCATAAATTGTGCCTAAGGAAGGTTCTAAACAGCTGAGGGGTGTAGGTTGGTCCTGCTGCTAGTACCCTTCTGGCTTTTAAGAGCCGCAAAACTGCCGCAACAACCGCAACAAACGAGGGTTGTTTAAAAGATAGGGAATATAGAATGCAAAATGGTTGACAATTCAGACTGCCTGCTCTGGTCCAGTCCTGTACTGACAGTACCTTCCCAGAGTATGATATTGTGATGTTTCCTACATCTCAGCCGTTCAAACAGTGGCTTGGGTGGGTGGCACCAGTCGCAGATAAAGTGCCTTTGCCCATGCAAGTGGGAGTTGGCCCCCTTCACACCTTTTGGACTTGGGAGCTTTCAGTGTGTTAAAAGGTCATTGTCCGCCTAGTCATAGGAGGAAGGATGGAGGGAGTATTAAGTTTCTGCTTGCCTCTGATGGTCAGATGACTTTCTGTTGAAATTTAGACTTTCTACCCAATTGAAATATACTCAGAGTCGAGAGTGGATTTCATGCTCTTTATTCAGCTCATGGTGGTGAGGAGGGAATGGAAGTCCCCTCAAAGTATCTGCTTTATATACATTATTTACACAATGGGCTGCACGTGATTGGCTAATTCCGGAATTCTGCTGTAGGCCAGTCAGGTTGTGGATTCACTTCTATCTGGAGCTGGATTGGGTGGCTCCTGCCAACCAATCATACTGCTGCATTGTTCTAGGACCAATCAGACTGCTGCATTCTGAATCCTATTGTTCTAGGACCAATCAGACTGCTGCATTTTGGAGCCTATTGTTCTAGGACCAATCAGACTGCTGCAGCTTGGATCCTATTCAACTCAGTACATAACCACAGTTCAAGAAGGACACTGACAAACTGGAACGTGTCCAGAGGAGGGCAACCAAAATGGTCAAAGGCCTGGAAACGATGCCTTATGAGGAACGGCTAAGGGAGCTGGGCATGTTTAGCCTGGAGAAGAGGAGGTTAAGGGGTGATATGATAGCCATGCTCAAATATATAAAAGGATGTCACATAGAGGAGGGAGAAAGGTTGTTTTCTGCTGCTCCAGAGAAGCGGACACGGAGCAATGGATCCAAACTACAAGAAAGAAGATTCCACCTAAACATTAGGAAGAACTTCCTGACAGTAAGAGCTGTTCGACAGTGGAATTTGCTGCCAAGGAGTGTGGTGGAGTCTCCTTCTTTGGAGGTCTTTAAGCAGAGGCTTGACAACCATATGTCAGGAGTGCTCTGATGGTGTTTCCTGCTTGGCAGGGGGTTGGACTCAATGGCCCTTGTGGTCTCTTCCAACTCTATGATTCTATGATTCTATAACACCCCTCCCCTCTAAGTTCCAGTCCTGTCCGGGAGGTTGCATTCATAGTCCTCAAGGTACACCGACGGCCTACGTGTGCGTTGCAGCCTGGGGTGTTCCCTGGTCCGGGGTTCAGGTTCTGGCTTGTGTTCCAATGATGCTGGCTGTGATGGGGCCGTTTGGTCTCCTTGTCCTTGTCGATTTGTACGTAGTTCCGCTCGGTTGCGTTGAGTGTCTGGGAAAAGTATGCCACCGGTACCTCTCTTCCATCCGGGAGTCCCAGGACAGCGCCGATGCCATAGGGCGAGGCGTCGCATGCTAGCACCACCGGCAGCCTCTCGTCGAAGTGTGCCAAGACCGCGTTTGAGACAAGCAAGTCCTTGACTGCCTGGAATGCGGCCTCCTGGCGCTGGCCCCACACCCAAGGAGCCCGCTTGTCCAGGAGTCTGTGTAGGGGCTCCGCTACCGCCGCCTTGTGGGGAAGGAAGGAATGGTAAAAGTTCAATAGTCCCAAGAAGGCCTGAAGTTCAGTCTTGCTCTTGGGCGCTGGGGCATCACAAATGGCCCGTACCTTGTCCCCAGTTGGGTGGACCCCTTCTGCGTCCACCATAAATCCCAGAAAGTCCACCTGAGGCAATCCTAGTAGACATTTTTCCCGCTTCACCTTGAGACCCGCCGTCTGGAAACGCTGCAGAACGGTGCGGAGGCGGTCCTCAAACTCCTCTGGTGTGAGCCAAGCAATCAACACATCATCGAAGAAGGGGGTGACGCCAGGAATCCCTTTAAGGAGAGAGTCCATTAGATTCTGGAATATTCCTGGTGCCACGCTGACACCGAATTGCAGCCGCTTTACCCTGAACGCTCCTCTGTGCGTCACAGTCGTCTGTGCCTCTGCTGTGGCAGCTGTTGATATGCTTGGGCCAAGTCCAGCTTGCCAAAAAATTTTGACCCAGCCAGGGTGGCAAGGACATGGCTGACCACTGGCACTGGGTATGCATGGGCCGTGAGGGCCTTGTTTATGGTACATTTGTACCATTAGGCTGGACGGGTGTGAGGATTGGGGTTTCCCAGGGGGCATTAGGCTCCAGCACTCCTTGCTCCACGAGCCGGTCCAATTCCTCGTCTATACGAGGTTTCAGGGCAAACGGGACCCAGCGGGCCTTGAGCCTGACAGGTCGTACTGCGGGGTCAAGCTGTAGAGCAATGAGGGGGCGTATACTGTCCCAATTTCCCATCGAAAACCCCCGGAAATCTTGGCATCTTGGCAAATTGCCCTGCCGTCCAGCCAGCGCTTCCCCTGCGCAGCTCTGCTCGGAAGCCTGAAGCTGACCTAGGCAGGGGGGGCAGAGTGCACGCAGCGAGAAACTGTTGCTGTACGTGTGTGTAAACATAAATCAGGCTTTCACGCACGGTGTCTTCCTTATCTTCTAAAAGTCTTTATTTGTGTAGAAAAACAGCTCTTAAATCTCTCCGGGCGACAACTCACACATCTTGCGTCCTCTCTCCGCAAAAACGAAACAGAACTGAACTCAGGAAACACTCCCCTCAGTAAACTCAACCACGCCTCAGAATGTAAGACGTCACACAGAACCTCTTAACCCTGTAGGTTCTGATTCTCTCCACACCCCCTCTCGCCTTACAATCTGAGAGGAGTTGTGGACACACATATTTACAGACCCTTGAGAGTTCAACACCTTCCCCATTGCCTTGCGCCTCTTCCTGGCGTCTTCGTCAGGCACCTGTTGAACCTCCTCACAAATCTCAGATTCGCACCCAGCCACACCAACCCAAACACTAGTGGCTTCATACCTTTCAGGTGGAATTCCCTTTGTTTCCCGAGATGAACGCCTGGGCACAAACTCAGGTGCTTCTTCTGACCCACTGGGGCCAGCAAGTGCGTCTTCTTCACCAGACGACTCCCCCTCTGACTTGACCCATCTGTGAGCTTTCTCCATTATGCTAACAGGAGATGAAGGCTCACTTTTGGACACTCCTTTAACAACCCGTGGAGATGCCCAAACCTGTTCCGGACCTTGATCCTGGACCTGGTCCTCATTTTCAGGTTCAGCCTCTAGCTCTCCTTCCTCCTCAGATTCAGATAGACAATCTGAGTGAACGTCAGGGCTCACTTTGCGCCTTGCCCAACCATCCTGCTCACAGAACTCAGCATGCTTGCTGACCAGAAGCTTGGTCTGATCACCCTCTGGGTATGCAAACTTCCACCCATTTGTTGCAGGATCATAC
The DNA here is from genome assembly GCF_965112155.1 of Podarcis liolepis. Lineage (NCBI taxonomy): Eukaryota > Metazoa > Chordata > Lepidosauria > Squamata > Lacertidae > Podarcis > Podarcis liolepis. Next base: position 37,192,109 of record NC_139568.1, read on the forward strand.
CCACAGAAGATCATTTCCTGGACCTTTGGACCACCCTGCTCTTGCAGAAACTTCGGTACCGACACCACAGCTTTCGATCCAAATACACGGAGGAAATGCAGGTTCGGCTTCTCTCCGTAAAGCATAAAATGCGGGGTGTCACCTACCACTGAATTGTAGGACCTATTCTTCGTGAAATTTACAAATTTAATTCCTTCCCCCCAAAAGCTTTGAGGCAAACCAGAGTCATTCAGTAGAATCTCTGTTGCTTGAACCAGAGCTTTGCTCCTAAGCTCTGCCACTCCCTTCTCCTGAGGAGAAGTCACCTTGTGACGTATCCCTTTCTGGCGAAAGAATTTCTGCAGAGCAGACCCAGTGACCTCCGACCCTCGGTCACTCTGGAACCCCTGCACCTTGGTGGAGAACCTTTGTTCCACCTCCGCAATCCAATCTTTGATCAGTTGCGTTGCATCCTCTTTCCGTTTCAGAGGATAAAACCAGCCAACCTGGCTAAAATCATCCTGCAGCGTCAGCCCAAACCTGGCCCTGCCAAGACTCTGCTTTTGCATGGGCCCAAAAAGGTCTGTGTGCACAAGCTCAAAAGGCTTTGTGGCCACCCTCTCCACTCTGGGAAAACCACACCCTTTTACATTGGCTTTTCTGCAAGCCCTGCACCTTAGGGGTTTACCACATTCCCTTATTTTGCACCCTTTAGTGCACTCCGATAGCATCTGGGTATCCTCACAGGAACCATGTGACATTTTCTTGTGCCACACGCAAGCACATGAAACATGAGCATGAACATTTGCAGACTTTGCCTGTACTTTCTCAGTACACCCTTTACCCTCCAGAGGTGATTCAAGAACAAAAAAGCCGTTGTGCCCTTTTGGAACACTGATCAGGACTTTCCCCCCTCTGGAAATTGTGCAGACATCCTTCTCAAAGCAAACCTTATACCCCTCCTGTAAGAGACAAGGTACAGATAAAACACAATGTTGTATCCCCGGTGCCACGTAGACTCGCAGCTGCGCCTGCAAAACAGAAACATAAACATGTCCAACTTTAGACAATGGCTTTTGTAAATTGTCTGCAAAACACACTGTCTTCCCAGCCAAAACAGGTTTGCAGTCCCACATCTCAACACCAGGTGTCTCAGTTATCAGATGTTTGTTGACAGTACTGTCAATAATCCAACGTATCACGTTGCTCTCACTGCAGCTGTCCTTCCAAGCTGCCATCGCAACAAACGTCTCGCTGCCCCCGTCCTTGGGGCCTTTGCAGGTGTCCTCTACAACCGCCATGGATGCAGTTAGCTGATAAGCGCCGTCTTCCTCCTCTGAGCCACGTCCTCTCTGTGACTTCCCACGCCTGCCTCCTCTGCTGGACTGGTTGCCATGGAAACCCGGCTGATTCCCAAGGGAAACGACCTTGGAGACATCCTGCCCTGTCTCCCTTGCTCTCTGTGGGCAGTTGCGACGCAGATGGTCAGGAGAATTGCAAACGTAGCAGCGACGAGTGGAAAAACACTGGGGTGAGCTCTCAGCTAACAAAGCTTCCGGGCCAGCTCCGCCCCCTCTGAAACGGCATGTGATGGCCTGGGATTCCGAGTCTGAGAGCGATCCGGAGGAATCCCAGCCGGCACAGGAGTCCCCGCCTCCAGGGCCGGCTGAACTGGGGCAAGGCCTAGATGCTGAGGAAACTCAAGAGCAGGCACCAGGTGAAACCATTCTGGCCCCAGAGGTGCTGGATGACTCAGTGGCCACAGGTGAGCCTCCTCCAGGGCCCAGTAACCCTTCGGCCTCTCCTGATCTGCAGAGGCTTAGGGCAGAGAGGCGAAGGGAACTGGTTGCCCCCAGGAGGAGTGCTCGCCTTAAGGCCAGAGGAGGCGGGGCTCCTGGGGGTCGGGACCGCCCCTGACCTTAGAAGAGGATAAAAGCCCAGTCAGGCCAGCCCCAGGTTGCGGGAGCAACGTCGTTGTTGGCTACGGACCTTCCTGTGTTCTTGATCCCTGCTCGGCTTCCTGTTCCTGACTATCCAGTACTCCTGTTCCATGCTCGGCCTCCTGTTCCCGACCATCCGGCGTTCCTGTTACCTGCTCCGCCTTCTGTTCCAGCGTTCCTGTTCCCCGCCCGGCTCTCTGCATCAGACCTCGCCCCTCTTCGTGTGGACTCTGCTACACTCACGGTACCTTACCCCCGGGACCAGCACAGTTTGCTCCCGCCACACCCGCACTCCCCCTTCGTAGGGGTGCGTTCGGGAAGAGTCAGAGGCCATGGCCGACCAAGCGGCTACACCGTTGGCAATAGCCCAGGAGAACCAGGCTTTGAGGCACACCGTGCAGCATCTCAGTAACGCGGTTACGGCACTGCAGCAGCGTTTGGACGCCCTACTGGCTCCTGGGGCCGACGCCCCGGCTTCTGGCAAGTACCCAGTGGCTTTGCCTGAGAAATTTGATGGGGCCCCGGCCAGCTTTCCCATGTTCCTTGCCCAGGCCAAGCTGTATATTCAGGGGCGCGCCCGGAATTTCCCTGACGACCGCACCAAGGTGCATTTTTTGATTAGTTTGTTAAAGGACCAGGCGGCCAAGTGGGCGGTGCCGCTGCTCAGGCAAGACTCCCCCTTGCTGACAGACTATGGGGGGTTTTGCAATCTGTTGGAGGCCGCGTTCGGCAACCCCCAGAAGGAGAGTCAAGCCAACCGGGCGATTCGGCGGTTGAGGCAGGGCAAGACCACGGTGGCCGCATACACCACAGAATTCCGGCTGCTGGCACAGGACTTGACCTGGAACGACTCGGCTCTCCGGGACCAGTATCTCGAGGGGCTTTCAGATGAGATACTGGACCAGCTGGCCACAATGGAACGCCCCACCACGCTAGACACTCTTATTCAATGGAGTCTACAGATTGACGATCGGCTAGAGGACCGGCGTCAGGCTCGGGACCGCCGGCACCTCCAGTTCTTGGCCCCAGTGTCTACCAGCAGCCCCACGGGCCCAGCTAAGTCATTGGAGGTACCTATGCAGCTTGGGGCAGTGCGGCCACGCCTCTCCCCCGCAGAGAAGTCGCGGCGTCGGGAGGGGAATCTATGTCTCTATTGTGGCGGAAGCGGACACTATGCAAGGTCCTGTCCTGAGAAACGCCAGCCGCAGGGAAACCACCAAACCCCAGTAGCTGATGGCCCTGGCTACCTGGGGTCCCAAACAGCACAGAATGGGGCCGCACCAATTGAATTACAACACCTTATGGTTCCGGTACATCTATACCCTCCAGGAGGGCCATGGATTCTTACCCATGCGCTGGTGGATTCGGGCGCAACCCACTCTTATATGGACGCTGCTTTTGCTGCCCAGCATCGGGTGCCACTTCGGAACAAGCCAGAACCGGTGCAGGTGGAGGCAATCGACGGACGGCCCCTGCGTTCGGGTGCCGTCACTCAGGAGACCCAGCCCCTGGTCCTGTGCCTCCAGCAGCACCGTGAGATGCGAACTCTGGATATTGCCTCCATGCCCCGGTTCCCCCTGGTGCTTGGGATGGACTGGCTGGAGGCTCACAATGTGCGGATCGACTGGGTCAAACGGACTGTACACTTCCCAGACCCCAGTTCTCCTGCTGAGACTGAGATGCTAGCAGCTGCGCCCACTGAGGAGGTTGCTGCAACGCTCCCCGCTGAATACCGGGAATATCACGACGTGTTTGAGGAACGGGGGGCAGACCAGCTGCCGCCGCATCGGTCCTTTGACTGTGGCATAGACCTCCAGCCCGGAGCGCCTCTACCGGTGAGTCGCTTATACTCGTTAACAGAGCCAGAGCGCGAGGCTTTACAGGACTTCTTGCGCAAGAACCTGGAGCGTGGGTTCATTAGGCCTTCTACCTCGCCCACTGCTGCACCAGTGCTCTTTGTTAAAAAGAAATGTGGGGAGCTCCGCCTTTGCCATGATTACCGGGCCCTGAACAAAATTACCATCCCAGACCGGTACCCCTTGCCCCTTATTTCGGAGCTACTGGAGCGGGTGCAAGGGGCGCAGGTGTTCACCAAGCTAGATCTCCGGGGTGCCTACAATTTGATTCGGATCCGCGCCGGGGATGAGTGGAAGACCGCATTTGGGACCCGGTACGGACAGTTCGAATACCTGGTTATGCCCTTTGGTTTGTGCAACGCGCCTGCTGTGTTCCAACGGTACATCAACCACGTGTTCCAGGACTTACTAGACAAGTACGTGGTGGTGTACTTGGATGACATTCTGGTTTACTCCCGTGACCCGGCGTGCCACGAAGGCCATGTCCGGACCGTGCTGCAGCGCTTGCGCGAGCATCGTCTGTATGCAAAGCTCAGCAAGTGCGAGTTTCATCAGCGGTCAGTGGACTTCCTGGGTCACCGACTCTCACCAGGTGGGGTGCAGATGGATCCTGGGAAGGTGGCAGCGGTTCGAGAATGGGCGGCACCTCGGAACCGCAAGGACCTACAGCGTTTCCTGGGGTTCGCCAACTATTACCGGACTTTCATTGCGGACTATGCTCACCGCACCACCCCGTTGACCCGACTACTGCGCCCCAAGACGCCGTTTTCCTGGGACAAGGAGGCGGAGGAGGCATTTCAAGGGTTGAAGGCCTGTTTCCAGAGAGCGCCAATCTTGCAACATCCGGATCCTTCTCGACCCTTTGTGGTAGAGACTGACGCCTCCAGTACGGCTCTCGGTGCCGTCTTGTCTCAGCAGCACGGACCGGAAGCGCCACTTTTACCCTGCGCCTTCTATTCCCGCCAGCTCCTCCCAGCGGAGCGTAACTATACCGTGTGGGAGCGGGAACTACTGGCCATCAAGGTGGCCTTTGAGGTTTGGCGCCATCATCTTGAAGGAGCACGACACCCGGTGGAGGTGAGAACCGACCACCGGAACCTGGAATACCTCCAGACCACCCGCAAGCTGAACCAAAGGCAGATCCGGTGGGCGTTGTTCTTTTCCCGGTTCCAGTTCCGGATCCGCTACATCCCTAGCTCCCAAAACCAGAAGGCGGATGCCCTGTCCCGGAAACCCGAAGACAACGTAGACACGGTTCAGCAAGCAGCACCCACCACGATCCTACCACCAGCTGCATTCCTGGCCACCCAGGAGGTTGAGCCACTGCAGGCTCGGGTGCGGGAACAGCAGCGGGTCGACGCTTGGGCCCAGGAACGACTCCAGGAACTGGCCGAAGGATCATGCCCTCAGTATCCAGGGCTGGTCTCGCATCAGGGTCTTCTGCTGCACCACGGGCGCCTGTACATCCCATCAGGGCCACTGCGGGCTGAGATTCTCCGGATGACCCATGATGCGCCAGCGGCGGGGCACTTTGGGCGGTATCGGACCACCCATCTGGTAAGCCGTGAGTTTTGGTGGCCCCGTTTGAAGGCCGCCGTGGCTCGCTACGTCGCTGGTTGTGACGTCTGCAGGCGGGCCAAGGGGCCTACCGGGCGACCCCCCGGCCTTCTTCAGCCGTTGCCGGTTCCACCACGTCCTTGGCACACAGTTTCTTTGGACTTTGTAGTGGAGTTACCCCTGTCTCGTGGCTGCACCTGCCTTCTAGTTTTCTCCGACCACTTCACGAAGATGGTGCACTGTGCCCCCTGCCCATCCGTACCCTCAGCTAAGGAAACCGCGCAGCTGTACCTTCAGCATGTCTTCCGCCTGCATGGCCTACCTGAGCGTGTAGTGTCCGACCGTGGCGTTCAGTTCACGTCCCGGTTTTGGCGTGCTTTGCACCAGGCCCTCGGGACAGAGGTCTGTCTCTCATCTGCTTACCACCCACAGACGGATGGCCAGACGGAACGGGCGAACGCGGTGCTGGAACAGTACCTCCGGTGTTACTGCAGCTACCAGCAGGACGACTGGGTCGACCACCTAGCATTGGCGGAGTTCGCTTATAACAACGCGGTGAATGCGTCCACCCAGCAGACCCCGTTCCAAACCAGTTATGGTTTTCATCCACGGTTGTTTCCGGATGTGCTGCCGGCATCTGCGGTCCCTGCGGTGACAGAGTGGCTTCAGGAGCTCCAGTCCCAGCAACAGCTGTTGATGGAGCAGCTGCGCCAGGCCAAGGAGGCGTACAAGGTCCAGGCCGACCGCCACCGCCAGGTGGGGCCGGAACTTCACGTCGGTGACCTGGTGTGGCTTTCCACTCGCCACCTCCACCCTTCTCGACCTTCGCGGAAGCTAGACGCCCGGTTCACCGGCCCGTTCCCTATCGTGAACCAGGTCTCGCCTGTAGCTTTCCGTCTCCGGTTGCCAGCACACCTGAAGGTTCACCCGGTATTCCACAGGTCCCTTCTGAGTCCGGTGGCCCCACCCGACGAGTTCCACCCGAACCGTCCCCGACCGCAGCCAGTTTTGGTGCAGGGAGAGCCTGAGTACGAGGTGGAACGCATTCTGGACTCCCGATACCGCAGGGGAAGGCTGCAGTATCTCATTGACTGGAAGGGGTATGGGCCAGAGGACCGTTCCTGGGAACCAGCGGCCAACGTCCACGCGCCTGCCTGCATCCGAGAGTTTCATGCGGCGTACCCCAGCAAGCCGGGTCCGGACCCTCAAGTGAGGGGGGGGCCTGGGAGGGGGGATGGTGTGATGGCCTGGGATTCCGAGTCTGAGAGCGATCCGGAGGAATCCCAGCCGGCACAGGAGTCCCCGCCTCCAGGGCCGGCTGAACTGGGGCAAGGCCTAGATGCTGAGGAAACTCAAGAGCAGGCACCAGGTGAAACCATTCTGGCCCCAGAGGTGCTGGATGACTCAGTGGCCACAGGTGAGCCTCCTCCAGGGCCCAGTAACCCTTCGGCCTCTCCTGATCTGCAGAGGCTTAGGGCAGAGAGGCGAAGGGAACTGGTTGCCCCCAGGAGGAGTGCTCGCCTTAAGGCCAGAGGAGGCGGGGCTCCTGGGGGTCGGGACCGCCCCTGACCTTAGAAGAGGATAAAAGCCCAGTCAGGCCAGCCCCAGGTTGCGGGAGCAACGTCGTTGTTGGCTACGGACCTTCCTGTGTTCTTGATCCCTGCTCGGCTTCCTGTTCCTGACTATCCAGTACTCCTGTTCCATGCTCGGCCTCCTGTTCCCGACCATCCGGCGTTCCTGTTACCTGCTCCGCCTTCTGTTCCAGCGTTCCTGTTCCCCGCCCGGCTCTCTGCATCAGACCTCGCCCCTCTTCGTGTGGACTCTGCTACACTCACGGTACCTTACCCCCGGGACCAGCACACGGCACTTCCCCACGTCATACACAGTGGAAACTTTTCCAAACTGGCTTTTGGGCTTCTCTGCCCCCCCCCCCGACACCTCCAACAGCACTCCGTGAGGCTGTAAAATCAGGGCTTCTGGCTGAGCACTCGGCATCATCCTGCTCCTGGCCTCCTGCTGAGCTTTGACACAAACCCCTCAGCACTTTCCAGGCTTCACAGGCCGACTCAATGCCTTCCAAATGCGGCAACAGCTTAGCATGTACGCTTGCTCTCAACATGCAGATCTCAGCTCTCACTGCTTTCTCTCTCTGCATTTTCTCCTCCAGAAAAGCAGACTGCAGCTTTTCTGCATCTCTGTCCACCAGTTGTGCATTTTCAGCAGCAGCTGGTTTGGCTTGGGACGGCTCTTTCTTGCATACTTCCCACAGGCCAGTTGCCCAAAACCAGGCTCTCACCCTCCTGACCCAGGTTTCCCACGACTGGGTGGTGAGCTCTTCAAGCTTCTCAAGCGGAGCTTCAAGCACCTCTTGGTCATCTGCCATCTTCCCCCGGGGCCCAGCGTACTCACGTAAACAAACAGCCGCTCTCCAGCTCCCGGTCCAGCAGATCAGCTCCTCCCAGCTGAGTTCGTCTGCCTCTCTCAACTTCAGGCAGGACTCAAAGCTGGCTTCAGCGTCGTCAGCTTGCCTCCAAACGTTAGGCACAGCTCCAAGCTCTCTGCAGCCTTTCCTCAGCTGGCTCCCACACACCGGCACGTCTGGCAACAGCTTCAAAGCGTTTCTGACCATCCATAACCTCTTGGCATCTTGGCAAATTGCCCTGCCGTCCAGCCAGCGCTTCCCCTGCGCAGCTCTGCTCGGAAGCCTGAAGCTGACCTAGGCAGGGGGGGCAGAGTGCACGCAGCGAGAAACTGTTGCTGTACGTGTGTGTAAACATAAATCAGGCTTTCACGCACGGTGTCTTCCTTATCTTCTAAAAGTCTTTATTCATGTAGAAAAACAGCTCTTAAATCTCTCCGGGCGACAACTCACACATCTTGCGTCCTCTCTCCGCAAAAACGAAACAGAACTGAACTCAGGAAACACTCCCCTCAGTAAACTCAACCACACCTCAGAATGTAAGACGTCACACAGAACCTCTTAACCCTGTAGGTTCTGATTCTCTCCACAGGAAATTCCTTGCATATGGCGTCCACGTCCACTTGTAAGCTAGTGTGGTTCACCCCGGTGACGGCTAGCCCCAGTGGTCCAAACTATGCCAATCCCAGTAAGCTAATGTAGGGGCCCTTGACCACAAGCAAGTCCAGTTGCCGCGTCCACCCTCGATATTGCACCCTGAAGGTCCCCACCCCCATTGTGGGGACCTTACGTTTCTGGAAGTCCCGGAGGGTGAATGGGGCCGGCCTGAGTTTGGGACCCCCAGTAGGACACAGTTTCTTTAAGGTCCTTGCCGAGATTATGGATGGAGTTGAACCCATGTCAAGCTCCATGTGGCACGGGGCCCCCTCTATCTGTACCTCTACATAAATTTTCTCTACATTGGGGTGGGGCAACTGGTATACCTGGAAGTCTGTGAGCTCTGTCGAGTTGCCTTGGTGCGTTGGGCCCTGGGACCTGGAGCTCTTCGATTGGTCATCTGATGCCTGGCGTCGGGTGGGCCGAGCCCGACACACCCGGGCGATATGTCCCAATTTTCTGCACTGCCTGCACTCTGCGTTGCGGAAACGGCAGGTCCTCCTCTCGTGACTCTCCCCGCAGCTTGCGCAGTTCCCTTCTTCTCGTCGAGGCAGCTGTGGTCTGTGTGCTGCTTGAGTGCGCTGCTGTACTCGGTGCACCTCCTCCCTGTCAGATCCTGAGTCGTCGGTGAGGTCTTCGTGGTGGACCCTCGGTTCGGACAGCAGGCTTGGTTCGTGCCTCTTGCATCGACCTCTCGGCAGCTTCTGTTGCCAGGGCTTCCTCCAGGGCGACCTGGAACGTTAGGTCCTTCTTGGCGTAGAGGCGTCGTTGCAGCTTCTCATCCTTCAGGCCACCGACGAGGCGGTCACGAAGCATGTTCTCCAATTCTGAGAAGTTGCAGAACCGGGCAGCTTGGCGGAGAGAGGTCACAAACCCTGTTATGGTTTCCCCAGGGGCTTGCCGCTTTGCGTAGAAGGCATTTCGACGAGCCACCACTGAGGGCTGAGGCGAAAAGTGCCCCTTCAGCCGTTCCATTATTGTTTTGTATGGAACAGTAGCGACGTCTTCAGGCGCAAGGAGAGCCCGGGCGATTTCAAACGTCTCCTCTCCGCAGACGCTGAAGAATATCGCCCTCTTCTTGGCATCTTCTTTGTCGGTGACCCCTTTGGCTTCTAGGAGGAAGGTGAAATGGGAGGCATACTGTCAGAGCTGCTCCCAGATCCTAGCTCACCGAGGATCACGCTAGCCAGCGTTCACTTTATAAAAGTCTTTATTGAGTTACAGTTTCCATTTCCAAGCTGCCGCGTGCAGCTCTACATCTTATAAGCTAGACTGGCGAAGCTCCGTCTGAGTCTCCGCCCCCTGTACACCAACTTAATACCCTAGCCTTACTCCACCTTTTCCGCCTGACCGTTCTTCTCTGGGTCCCTCTGCCCCCCGTGGTCTCTTCCTTCCTGGACTCTTCTGACGCTGAACCCCGGGACCCTTCTGTCTCCTTGCGTCGGGCTTTAGGACCTGGCTCCCTTTCCGGGCTGCTTACTGCGCCGCCTTCCTGCGCATTTGAACTTGGCGCGCGCGCCCAACCTTCCACTTTCCGCTTGACCGTTTCTTCGCTCCCCGATGGAGGTGTGGCCACTCCTGACTCATGCCCTCCCCCCTGCGGCGAGCTTCCGGAGCTCGATACCTGGCGCCCTTCCTCTCCACTGCGCTCTGTTGGGGACGCTGGCCCCGATTTCCAACTGCTGCCCTCTGAACCCCCTCTGGACCCTTCTTCCTGGGGTGTCCCCCTAGGCTCCCCCCTTGCTCTGGCCACTGGCGCTCCTTTCTGTGAATCTTCTGATTCACTGGAAAGACTCGGAGATCTCGGGTCGTCGTCATCACTCATCTTTTCTTCGGACTCCTCCCCCTCGCTCTCTGTTTCCTCCCTTGCCCTCGCCTCTGCTCCTGAACCCCTGACATCCATCCCCCCCTCGAAGCCCCCCTTTCCCCCCTCCCCTCCTTCCGGTGCGGGTACTGGGTGCTGCAGTGTCATGGGGGCGAATGCCGGATACAGTTCGCTCCCCTTGGCGGGCCTCCAACTGAAGACTTCCGGTTCTTCCTCCCTGCGCTCGTCGACAACGGTCACCTCCGCTTCCATCTCTGTGCCTCCGTGCTCGAACCCAAGATCCTCCCCGTACATGTCCACGGCCGTCTCCGCCTCAGTCGTTCCCAGGTCCGTCGCTCGACCTGGAACCTCCAGCCACTTCCTGCGCCACTGTTCCTCTGGTCTATCGTCCCACCAATACGAGGCATCCGAGGCCGATCCCGAGGGTGATTCTTCCGGGGAGTGTGTGTCCAGTGAATGTTCCACTTCCGAGTCAAACCCGTGGAACGTGCTGGCTGAAAGCGTCGGTGTGAAAAGCCAGTCGTCGAAAAAGTCTGCTGGCATGGGCCTGTGTGGGAAGAGGGCATGAAATTCGTCCTTGAGCAGAGGGTCTTCCAAAGCGTAACCTTGCACCCAGCAATTGGCACTGGCCGGGGTGCCCTCCCTGGCGAGAAGGTATTCTACTCCCTCTTCCCCCCATCTAGAGTCCAAAATCTCTGTGACCTCGTTGATGGGCTCCTCCTGTGGCACTCCCCCTTGCTCGGTCCCCTCTCGGAGCGGACTCGGTGCCGTTCCTGGTTCCTGAAATCTGTGCGGTGTCTTGTATGGAGTGAGCACCGATCTGTGGAACACCGGATGCATCCTGGATCCCTCCGGAAGCGTCAGCCTGAAGGCCACCGGGTTGACCTGCGCTTCGACTTGGTAGGGCCCTAGTTGTTTATGCCCTAGCTTCTTCTTCGCTAACGACCTGGCCGGCACTGCGTGGGCTGCCAACCAGACCCAGTCTCCCACTTGGATCTCTTCGCCAACCCTCCTGTGTTTGTCCGCTTGCACCTTGTATGCGTGTTTAGCCAGCTCCAGGTGCCACCGAAGCTGATCGTGGACCTCCTGCAACTCCGACGCGAACGCGTCTGCTGTCTGCGGCTCCCCCTCCCCCATTCTTTCCAGTCCCGGGAAGGTTCTGGGGTGCCTTCCGTTGTTGGCGAAGAACGGCGTCACCCCCGTGGACACGTGCTTCGTGTTGTTGTAGGCGAACTCGGCGAGGGGCAGGTAATCCACCCACGTTGCAGGCTGTTGATTCGCATAACATCTCAGGTACTGCTGCATGATGGCATTGACCCGCTCCGCTTGCCCGTTGGTCTGCGGGTGTCTAGCCGACGCCAGGTTGATCTTGACGTTCAGGAAGCCCATCAGCTTCTGCCAGAAGTTCGAGATGAACTGCCGCCCCCGGTCAGACAGTATAGACCGCGGCAGACCGTGAACCTTGAACACGTGATCTATGAACAGTTTGGCGGTTTGTTCCGCCGTGGCCACCTTCGCACACGGAATGAAATGTGCCATCTTGGAGAACAAGTCCACCACCACTAGCACTGCTGTCTTGCCCCTCGAGTTGGGCAGATCCGTGACAAAGTCCAGGGCCACTCTCTCCCATAGTTCGAACGGGGATTGCAGCGGTTCCAGCAGTCCCGCCGGCGGTCTGTGTACTGGTTTGGCCCTCTGGCAGGTGTCGCACCTCGCCACGTAGTCCGTGACTTCCCCTCTCATTCTGGGCCACCAGAAGTCTCTGGCGACTAATTCCATCGTCTTCTCTGTGCCAAAGTGCCCGGCAGTGGGCGCGTCGTGCAACTGCTGCAGTACCTTGGCGCGAAGATCGTCTCCCGGCACGTAGATGGCCCCTTTACGGAGGAGTAATCCATCGCGAACCTGGAACTCGCCGGTCGCCGCCGTGCCCTTGTGCACCTCTGCCATCTTCGCTCGCACGAAGGAATCGTCCTGCAATGCACGCCGTACCGCCTCCAGGTCAACAGTCGCCGAAGCGCACGCCCACGCTGTCGGTGCGAAGATGTGCATGGCCGCCGCTGGCGTCGCCTCCTCGAGGTATTGCGGTTTACGGGATAGGGCGTCCACCATGACGTTGGTGTCCCCCGGGACATACTCTATACGGAAGTCGAAGTCCGCAAAGAACTCTGCCCAACGTATCTGCCTCTGGTTCAGGAACCGCGCCATGCGCCAGTGCTCCAGATTCCTGTGGTCCATGCAGACCTGTACTGTGTGCTTGGCTCCGATCAGGAAGTGCCTCCACGCCTTGAATGCGGCATGAATGGCCAACAACTCCCTGTCCCAGATGGTGTAGTTCTGTTCCGACTTGGTGAGCTTCCTGGAGTAGAACGCTCCCGGTCTCCAAGCCCCCTGCGGGTCTTGCTGCAACAGAACTGCTCCCACGGCTCTGTCCGAGGCGTCCGTCTCCACCCTCATCGGTCTGCTGGGGTTGACGTGTAGTAGCTGCTCCTCCGACGCGAAGAGACGCTTGAGTGCCTGAAAGGACTGCTCCGCCTGCTCCGTCCAGATGAACTTCTTCTTCTTGGAGCTGAGCGTGTCTGTGATGGCCGCCGTCTGCATCGCAAACCCCTTGATAAACTTGCGATAGAAGTTCGCAAAGCCGACAAACCGCTGGACCTCCTTCCGGTTGCGCGGGCTTTTCCAATCCAACACCGCGCGAACCTTGGCGCTGTCCATGGCGAGCCCCTTGTCTGACAACCTGTAGCCCAGGAAATCCACCTCCGACACGTCGAACTGGCACTTTTCCAGCTTGGCGTAGAGCCTATGCTGCTGCAGTCTGCTCAGCACTTCCTTGACGTCTCTGTCGTGATCCTGCTGCGAGTCAGAAAAGATCAGTATGTCATCCAGGAAACAGACACACTTCTTGTAGAGGAGCCCCGCCAACACGTGATGCATGAAAGCTTGAAAACAGTGGGAGCCATTTTGCAATCCAAAAGGCATAACTCTGTATTCGTAGGTGCCCAGGGGCGTGAACATGGCTGTCTTCCACTCATCTCCTTCCCGCATGCGAATGAGGTTGTACGCCCCTCGCAGGTCCAACTTGGTGAAGACGCGTCCTTTGCGCACCGTCGCGAGGAGGTCGTCGATCCTGGGCATGGGGAAATCCGATGGCTTGGTCAAAGCGTTTAAGGTCCGATAGTCCACCACGAGCCTTTTTTGGGGCGTGTCTTTCTTCTTGACAAAGAATACAGGACTGCCCCCCACTGCCTTGGACTCTCGGATGAAACCGCGCTCCAAATTGTGATCTATGAACTCTTTGAGTTCCTGTAGTTCGTCCTCAGACATGGAATACAGCTTCCCTTTTGGCAACGCCGCCCCTGGCAGGAGGTCAATCTTGCAGTCGTATGGTCTGTGGGGGGGTAGCTTGTCCGCCTCCTTCTCGCAGAAAACCTCCAAAAATTCTGCGTACTTGTGGGGAACTGCTTGCAGCGTCCCCAGCTGCAGCTGTGACTCCTCTTCCTCTCCTTCCTGCCGGGGCAGGATGCAGTGTTCAGCACAATAGGAAGAGCCTAAGGTCAGCTGTCTCTGGTACCAAGCCAGCGTCGGGCTGTGCTTGTCCAGCCAACTCATGCCCAATACAATAGGCGTGTCCGATAGTTGAGTGACATTAAAGCTGATGACTTCCCTGTGATTTCCAAGTCGCATCACCATTGGTGGCGTTTGCTTCACCACCTGCCCCCCGAGCAGCTCCCTGCCATCCACCGTGACAACCTGCAGGGGCAGTGTGGCAGGCAGCAACTGTATAGCGTGCCGGTCGACAAAGTCTTGCCCTATAAAGTCCGCATTGCTTCCTGAGTCAATGGTGATCGGCACGTCCATGGTGATTCCATTGGGCAGCTGGAGCGAGGCGGTGAGCCGCACTACTGGTTTGGGCGGGAGGGGGTCTGTGGGCTGCAAAATCTCTGGGGACTGCTTCACTGACTCGTCTGGCCGGGCCCCAGTGCCTCTGTCTCCAGCCAGACTCCGTCGTTTCCCTGCTGTGGTTCTCCTTGCTGAGTAGCTGCAGTTACCATTGCTGAGGCTGCAGTGTGCTTGTGGAGCCTCTGGGGACACTCTTTCGCCATGTGCTGGGGACTGTCGCAGATGTAACACTTCCGGTTCCCTCTAGGAGGCTTCGCTTTCACTGCTCCCGGTGCTAGGGCTCTGTTTACTGACTGAGCCCTTGCACCTCCAACCTCCATAGTTTCCGCTCCTCCGCCTGGCGGAGGCGTGGATTGCGCACGCGCTGCTTCTCTGGGAACGAAGGAGTAGCCTCTGGCTGGTTCGCGCCCTCCACGCCCTTCGTCCCTGCTCCATGGACGTTCTTCCAGACGCACCCCAACCGCCAGCGCCCTCTGAACGATCTCCTGCGTGCTCCGGGGTCTCTCCCCCCTCGCAATTTCGTCTTTAACCGCGCCGCTCAAGCCTTCCCAAAACAGGTCTCTGACTGGAGCCGAATCTCTGTCCCATTCCAGGGCACTGACCAATGCAAAAAAGCGGGCATGATACTGCCTTACACTGGCCCTCCCCTGCTTCAGTCCATGTATCTCCTTCCGGGCAAGATCCACGTCTATGCTTGATAAAAAACACCCATCCATCGCTTTAATGAAGGCATTTGCATTTTGGAGCGCCGGATCCTTATCTCTCCACAAATTGCGCAGCCATGCTTTAGCATCTCCATGCAAATGGGACATGATAAACCCCACCTTCTCTTGCTCATCTCTAAAGTCCTTGTCCAGCAGTTGCAGGGCACACTTTACATCTGCTCTAAAGTTGGGGTACTGTTGTAAATTCCCATCGAAGTGAGAGACTAGACCGCCTGCTCGTCTCCCCAACCCAATCCCCTCCGGTTTGGGTGTCAGTTGCCCTTGCTTCGTAAGCATTTCCAACCTGATCTGGAGATCCCTGTAGGCGGCAGCTGCATCCTCCTCTCTCTTCCTGGATGCAAGTATCTCGGCATTCAGTTGTGTCACTGCTTCTCCGAGATCCGCTATCTGCTGTTCGGCCGTCATCTTGTCTGCCGTTCGTGAGCTTGCAAGTAGGCACCAGCCTTCTCTCCTCTCCGCGAGGCTTTAGGTGCCAAAAACTTGGAGACGGAGCTTACTGTCAGAGCTGCTCCCAGATCCTAGCTCACCGAGGATCACGCTAGCCAGCGTTCACTTTATAAAAGTCTTTATTGAGTTACAGTTTCCATTTCCAAGCTGCCGCGTGCAGCTCTACGTCTTATAAGCTAGACCGGCGAAGCTCCGTCTGAGTCTCCGCCCCCTGTACACCAACTTAATACCCTCGCCTTACTCCACCTTTTCTGCCTGACCGTTCTTCTCTGGGTCCCTCTGCCCCCCGTGGTCTCTTCCTTCCTGGACTCTTCTGACGCTGACCCCCCGGACCCTTCTGTCTCCTTGCGTCGGGCTTTAGGACCTGGCTCCCTTTCCGGGCTGCTTACTGCGCCGCCTTCCTGTGCATTTGAACTTGGCGCGCGCGCCCAACCTTCCACTTTCCGCTTGACCGTTTCTTCGCTCCCCGATGGAGGTGTGGCCACTCCTGACTCATGCCCTCCCCCCTGCGGCGAGCTTCCGGAGCTCGATACCTGGCGCCCTTCCTCTCCACTGCGCTCTGTTGGGGACGCTGGCCCCGATTTCCAACTGCTGCCCTCTGAACCCCCTCTGGACCCTTCTTCCTGGGGTGTCCCCCTAGGCTCCCCCCTTGCTCTGGCCACTGGCGCTCCTTTCTGTGAATCTTCTGATTCACTGGAAAGACTCGGAGATCTCGGGTCGTCGTCATCACTCATCTTTTCTTCGGACTCCTCCCCCTCGCTCTCTGTTTCCTCCCTTGCCCTCGCCTCTGCTCCTGAACCCCTGACACATACGCTTCCCAGTCTCCGGATGCTGGGTTGAACGGCGAGAAGCTGCTATTGGTTGCCGTTCTTAGTTCCTTGGGTCCCGGAGCTGAAGCCTGGATACACGGTGCGAGGCAGCGGTGCGGCAGGTGGCGGTGCCGCGGTGCTGTGTGTGGTGGTCAGCTCAGCGGGATCCCATCCTCGTCGCCAGTGAAATATACTCAGAGTCGAGAGTGGATTTCATGCTCTTTATTCAGCTCATGGTGGTGAGGAGGGAATGGAAGTCCCCTCAAAGTATCTGCTTTATATACATTATTTACACAATGGGCTGCACGTGATTGGCTAATTCCGGAATTCTCCTGTAGGCCAATTGGGTTGTGGATTCACTTCTATCTGGAGCTGGATTGGGTGGCTCCTGCCAACCAATCATACTGCTGCATTGTTCTAGGACCAATCAGACTGCTGCATTCTGAATCCTATTGTTCTAGGACCAATCAGACTGCTGCATTTTGGAGCCTATTGTTCTAGGACCAATCAGACTGCTGCATTTTGGATCCTATTCAACTCAGTACATAACACCACTTTTCAACTTTCTAGAGGCAAGGGACCTATTAGGATTATCCGCCTCTGGAGGCTGGTGTATCTAATGGGTTTCCAGGTAACGCTGAGGTTTTTTTCTGTGATATGACTGGCACTCCTATCAAAGCCCTGGCCAGCCTCTGGAACATCTGAATGGCTCAGGCTTTTGACATGATCACTTCTGAGCATCCTCTCCCACTTGACTCCTTGGTATACTGCAGAACTTAGGGAAAGGAAACAAGTTGAAAGATGGAGGAAAGATCTGGCTGAATACAACTGAACAGTGGTGTGGGCTCATCATTAAGCATACATAGTGGTACTGAAGATAGCAGTATACTCAGCTGCAAGTGATCGCTAATGAAGAAGAAAGACAGTCCGACTCAAGGAGGTGGTGGAACCAATGGTAGCTATGTGTAAGCACTGTGACTTGTTTGCAAAGCATTTTGAGGATAAAACCACTTGCATCCGCTGGGATCTTGACTCTGCTGTTATAGCAGATGAGTCTCATGGGTGTCCAGAGCACTGTCTAGTCCTGTTGTTTTGGATAATTTTCAGATAGTAAGGCTTGAGGATGTGGACAAGGTGTTTGTATTAGTCAGGGCAACGACTTGTGCTTCGGACTCTTGCCCTTCTTGGCTGATAAAAAGTAGCGGGGGGGGGGGTGGTGGTAATTGACTGGGCCAGGAAGAGTGTTCCTATTTCCATCTGAAATGCAGGACGGCATAACATTCTGATCCAAGTTTCATTCAGAAAACATTATCCATAATATCAGCAGCAGGCTGCTGCAATCAAATTGGCCAGTCAGAATGGAAAATCCTATTTTAACAAAACCAATAAAAGAGAGCGGCAATACTATTTTCTTGTTTCCCTTGTTCAACTACAATTCCATAAAACAGTGGATTTGCAGGTTCTCATTAATAAAAAATAAATAAAGGGTGTGAGGGGTGGGTGGGATCGATGTGCCTATACTTCTTAAATCCACCCCTGGGCCTTTTCTATACTGAAAATAGTGTTAATTTGTTCCCCTTCCACTGCTGTAAATATTGCTCCCTTAGAAAATAAGTGATTTGTTTGACTGGAACAAAATCCATCTTGTGTCTCCAAGTGGTTTAGGGTTGTATGATCTATGTCTGGATTGGCCCACTTAATGCTATTTATTGCTCTATGAATGATATTAAGATGGATTTCTTAAGTGTGGTGGAATTACCTTTTCTTCTTTTGTGCAATTTTTACTTGCCATAGCAAACAAGACTTTGTCCATGTACCCATATAAAATAACTATTATCGTTCTTTTCCTCTGCATTTTTAAAGCATAAATATTATTGGCTTTGAGGCAACAATGACAGAATGTGCTGACATCAGAAAAATGCCAGCTCCAGCCCAACCAGAAGTAAAATGTATAGGGCATATTGAGAGATGGGTGGCAAAGCTGTGCATATGCTTTGTCCTCCCCGGCAGTATATATTGTGGGAGAGTAGCTAGAGGAAGCAGAGAAAAGCTCCAACCAATATTATTTTTTCTATATTTTTTTTTAATTTTGGAGTTTGCTTGTTTATTTTAAATTCAATTTGTAAAGGTCCCTTTAGAAACGAAAAGATACAAACACAAGTTAAGCACACAGTTTGCTTTTAGTTCAACACTTTCTTCATCCATCAATTTTACCCAAAATCACAAAAGTAATATTACAAAGCTTTCACAGTGCACGTTTACGTATTCTGCATATACATCTATTCACTCTTCAAACAATGCATTTCCATTGAATTTGGCTTCAAAAACAACAACACATCAGGCTGGAAATATATAACGTTTTAAACCAATGTGTTTTTCCTCTTAAAAAAAGAAAATATATTACTTGGAAAGAAGCCCATATTGCACTAATTCCCAAACAAGACACGGACATAAGGCAGGTGAAAAATTATAGGCCAATCTCGCTCCTAAATAATGATTACAAATTATTTGCCAGTATATTGGCCAATAGACTTAAAAATGTATTTGGAGAGGAGATTGGAAAGAACCAAACTGGATTTCTAACTGGTAGACAGATGAAGGACAATGTTAGAAATATAATTGATATGTCGGGCGCCGGGGCATTTTTCTGACGGCTTGTTGCGCTGAGCGGGGCTGCAGCCGTCGGGGCGGCCGCCTACGGGGCTCACGATTTCCGTCGCAGCGACCGAGATGACGACTTGAAAGAGCTCTACGAGATGGCCAACAAATACCACTTCCTCCACAGCCTGGCCCTCCTGGCTGTGCCCCACTGCCGCTATCCCATGATGGCCGGCAGCATCCTGTCTCTGGGCATGGGGATGTTCTCTGGCGCCCTGTATTACCACGCCGTGACAGGGGACCCGATCCTGACCAAGGCAGCCCCGTATGGTGGTTCCCTCCTCATCCTCGGCTGGATCGCCATGGCCCCTTGACACCCCGTTCTCTCCCCATGTGGCCCCCATCTCCCAACGCCAGGGCAGCCAGCCCCGCCCCTCCCTCCTCCCTTAGGCTAGCCAGAAGGGAGCCCTAGGAGAGGAGAGATTTCCAAATGTCAGAGTGGGATCCCTTGAGGTCTTTAGCCCACCCCGAATGCGTCTCTATCCTGCATCTTGGAATTCCCCGAATGCCGAATCCCTTTTTAAAAAGCCAAGATCCTTCCCCTCCCCCCAAAAAATTGCAACCAGATTTGAGTTTGCGATGGAGGCTTCGAAATGCAATGTCTGATCGGTGCTTTTCAATTGCTGTTTTTTAACTTAATAAATGATGAGAGTGATTTCACTTTTTAAAAAACCCACGCACCTTTTTTTCCTTTGAATAAATTTATTCCGTGGGGGGGGGGGGGAGAGAAAGGAATATAATTGATATAATGGAATATCTGGACTCCAGGAGAGACAAACAAGCCGCCCCAATGTTTCTGGATGCTGAAAAAAAAATTGATAATGTGTCTTGGCATTTTATGAAAAGAAATTTAGAATTTATGGATATCGGTGAAAAACGTTTAAATGGTATTCGGGCTATTTATTCGGAACAATATGCTAAATTGATAGTTAATAATAACTTCACAGACAAAATTGAGATAACAAAGGGAACCAGACAGGGGTGCCCGCTATCGCCATTGTTATTTATAACAATACTAGAGGTCCTGTTGAGGAAAATAGAAGCAACAAAAGAAATAAAGGGGATTGGTGTAGGCTCAAAAGAATATAAGTATATATAAGAATGAAATTATCAATGATGGGTAGATTCTCAACTATCAAAATGAACGTGTTCCTGAGACTGCTGTTTTGATTTCAGACAATTCCGGTTATCAGTGGAACAAAACAATTTAATGTATGGCAAAGAAGATTGTCTAAATTTATCTAGCAGGTTAAAAAGCCAAGAATTGAGTATAAAATATTGACAGATGCAAAAGAAAGAGGCGGTTTTTCCCTGCCAGATCTAAAAATTTACTACGAGGCGGCGTGTTTTTGTTGGTTGAGAGAATGGATAAGGTAAAAGGTAAAGGCCCGTACAGGCCAGTCTTGACAGACTCTAGGGTTGTGCGCTCATCTCACTCTAGAGGCCGGGAGCCAGCGCTGTCCGCAGACACTTCCGGGTCACGTGGCCAGCGTGACGAAGCTGCTCTGGTGAACCACCAGAGCAGCACACGGAAACGCTGTTTACCTTCCCGCTGTAAAGCGGTACCTATTTATCTACTTGCACTTAAGGGTGCTTTCGAACTGCTAGGTGGGCAGGAGCTGGGACCGAACGACGGGAGCTCACCCCGCCGCGGGGATTCGAACCGCCGACCATGCGATCGGCAAGTCCTAGGCACTGAGGTTTTACCCACAGCGCCACCCAGGATAACCTTAGATAATTCAGATATATTGGATTTGGAGGGATTTGACAACAGATTCGCGTGGCACGCCTACCTGTGGTCAGAATGGTCAGAATGCACAGAGGGTTTTTGAACCATACTATTAGAAAATCATTGTATGAGGTGTGGAGCAGACATAAAACATTATTGGAATGCAAAACTCCGAGGTGGCTCTCACCTCTGGAGGCTTTTGCAGTCAAAAAAATAAATAAATATGGGAACTGAATGGGCGACATACAAAGACTTGCTGATGGAAGTGATAATAAAACAAAGTTAAAGACATTCGAAGAACTAAGAGGAAAGGTAACCGATTGTTACAAGATGTGTTTAGAGAGGATAATAAAAGAAACGGATTTGGAAGTAGCAAATCTAAATTGGAGACAGAATTGCTGGGTAGTAAAATGAAAATACTGTCGGAAATGTATCAGTTACTACTGGAGTGGCACACAAAGGATGAAGAGGTAAAAAGTGTTCTGATTAGGTGGGCCCAGGATTTAGGGCACAATATTGATTTTAAAAGGTGGAGAAAACTGTGGACCGAAACAATTAAATTCACAGCATGTGTGTCACTCAAAGAAAATATATTTAAGATGATGTATCGATGGTATATTAGACATGCCAAACTTGCTAAGATGTATAGAAATCAAGACAAAAATTGGTGGAAGTGTAAGGAGAAGGAGGGGAACTTCCTCCATCTGTGGTGGACTTGTTCTAAAGTGAAAGCCTTCTGGGACATAATATACGAGTTAAAAAAGGTTTTGAAATATAATTTTAATAAAAAACCAGAGGCATTTCTATTAGGCTTAATTGGTGAGGAAATACATAAAAGTGATGTAAACATGTTTATGTATGCCACAATGGCTGCAAGGACACTTCTGGCTCAGAAATGGAAGCAGCAGGAACTTCCAACACTGGAAGACTGGCAGCTCAAGATGATGGAGTTCAAAGACATAATCCGGAATCAGCGTGACGAACTGTTTCCAAAGGACTGGAACACATTTCTGAAAGAAAATTGTAAACATTTGAAAACGTTTGTAGGCTTGAATTGAAATGTTTTGTAATGTAACTATAAGGAACTGATTTACCGATAATAAGGTGAAATATTATAATTTGACAAAGGGTAAATAAGTGCTTATAGAAATGCGAAGAATATGGAAAGTTATGTGGAAGTCAGAAAGAGGTCGATGCTCTTATATATTAAGTCATAGAATTATGTAACAAAATGTGAATATGATTTAATGGAAAACTCAACAAAAATTACTTTAAAAACATAAAAAGGGAAAATATATTAGGAGTGGCTTTTCTTTTAATAAGTTAATAAATGAACTACTTCATTGGCACAGCATCCGAATGAGGTGTAGTGGTTGTATAGTTCTTGATACCTTTTGTTTCATAGTTATATTTGGGTTGCTGCTTAAAAAAAATGGTTAGCTTTTTGTATCATAAAGATCACAAAACTGATTCCTAATATACAACTGAAAGCAGAAATGGGGCACTTTTCCCTTTTGCTTTGCTGCAGATATGCATGCTATTTTACCATAGCTCACAGAATGGCATGATGGCACCTTTTTACTACATATGTGAATTATTAAAAAAAACCTGCTACTCGTTGAAATTGTGTCTGGTCAATATATTTCAGCTTCATGTTTTGTTACGCGTTTAATATTTTTTCTATTTTTTAAAAAGTGCCAGAATTCACAAACACTTCCCTTGTTCTCTAATGGTGCCCACCTGAGAGGTGCTGGATCTGTTCGAGCAAGTTCCAGCTGAGAAAAAGCCCTGGTTCTAACTTGCCTAAGTGGGGAAAGTTGGCATTGCGTGGACAGGCGGAGTCCCCAGATCCTGCACGGTCCCCCCGTCATGTGGAATAACGACTCAAGACAACGTGCTATGGGATTAAATTGGCCACAACTTTATTAAATTTCAAATGTGGGTAGACCTTGGCTCAGGCATTGGGCGTTCTCCCTCCCCGGTCCCCAGCCGGGGACCTAGGGAGCATCAGGGTTATCCAGTGTGTGGGGGGGGGGGATGGGCCGGCTCTGGAGAACATATGTTCAAGCAGAGATGGCCGCCCCCGTAACGCCGCCGCCGCAGGAGAGAGCAATGACGACCTTTCGGTGTACGGCCAAAGCCTCCCTTCAGAAAACCCCTTTAACGGGGAACCCTGGTATTGCCGCCGCAAGAGGAAGATGGACAAAAGGATTCCGCCCAAGGCCTGATACCGCCAAAGTTGTGACGTTTTGCTACGGGAAAGGCGAAACCTGCCAATGCAGGGAAATTCCTTTCCGGCCCTTTAACAGCGACCTTAACGTAGCAGCGCCCGCATACCTGTGAAGAAAAGTTAACCTGCAAAATAAGACATTAACTGAGGGTGGGTAGGGTGGGAGAAGCTCTGGAGCCAAGTGAGGATTCCTAGGTAAGATCCTCCCTCTATTGTGTGGGCAGGTAATCCCTCCCCTACCTGGCCTGGTCTCCTTGGCAACGCTTCCCCCAGGTGGGATTGGACAACTGACTGAGGTAGGCGGAGACCTCCAGGTATCCCACCTGAGGGAAGGAAAAGCCAAGCCTATGCTGTTGGGGCCGCTCCAGATCTAGGGGCTGCACGCGTCCCCGCAAAGGGCGCCCCCCGTTTTAAGCGGGGAGCGGTCATTACTACAGTGAGTGAACAGATGCAAGAAGCAGCATCCTTTGGCCAAAGAGCACCAATGCCAGGGAAATTGAAGAGAGTCAGGGCAAACTTAGTCGCCTGACAGCATGAGTGAAACTAACTCTGCAGACAGGCATATAGGACTGGGGAGTGTGCTAGGAACTAAGAAATACAAAACACAACCTTTTTTGTGCTTAGGAAATATGCGCAAAAATCAACGGTAGCTCCTCTGGTGAATTTCCTGAATTAAAATCTCTTTCTGTCTCTTTTAAATTCTTTCCAAACCCATCTCCTATTTGGGAGTGAGCCTGGATCATTAATGTTCCAGGTAATGAGAGGCCTTGGTGAGTGCGTTAAAGGAAGATTGGGACTCGTATCATATAATGATATCATATAACATTGGACAACATTACTTTTTACCAATATGAAATTCCGTGCAACATACCATCCGCTTGGCCAGAAAAGTCAACAAATGTGTCATTGGCACAGCGTCCAATCGGAAGTGAGGGCGGTGGAGGCGTCTGGTCTTTCTGCTTCTCTTTGGTCTTAAGAAGCGGCCATGGATAGCGACCCAATTCTTATTCTCTTGCTTTTTGAATCTTGAAAAATATGTACATTAGGGGGGAAAGTATCAATTTCTTTTCTGAAATTTCAAACCGCTGCTGCTGCTGTTGCCCAGGACTGACCTGCTGATAGCCTGAAGGGCCCTGCCCTGCTTCTCTTTACCTGGGTTGTGGTGGGGCCTGACAGGCTCAGTAAAGGACTGCTGCTCGACAACTCTGACCCCCCCCATTCATCATTCCTGTATACTTCTACCCCTGTACAATCAACAATCTTCCTCAAGACAATTTCATCCTCTTTATATTAATTTGGGGTCAGTCAAGCAAATCTTTCAAACATCACCACCACCATCTAATTGGGGTTTGTGTGACCCCAGCATCAGACTGGTAAAGCAGTTTCTACTTAAATAAAAGTAAAATTATCACACAATATCTTGAAAGGGAAAGGTACCTGCATCCTGTTCAGATCCAAATAATAAAGCTGCATATGGTGTCATACAAAGGACCCCAAATCAAAAGGTTAGTTAAAGAGCCATTGAGAGGCGGGAGACAAACCATATAGAGAGTCTTGCTGTTTGCATTATTAGCTGCTTGTGTGCTTGTTCATGGCAGTCATGTTTTCAAGATGCTCTTCAATCTGACAGATAGAAACGTTATTTTAAAAACAAATTTAAAAGGTGGGCATTCGCTCCATTTTCACTATGAAGTCTCCCAATTTTTGCCTTCAACCACCCTCTAAAATTGAAACGCTCTCAACAGCTTCACTAAGAGTTGACATCCTTGTGTGTGACATCTCGTTACACTGGCAGTTTCTTGAACATCCAGCAAGAATAGAAAAGAACTCAGCTTATGTTGACACAAAACAGCATGATGAATTGTGACACACAAACACACACACACACACACTATGTATTATTTTTCCCTGTGGTGGAATAATTACAATTCTTCTACCTGCACCAGGAATGGAGAATCTTTGGTCCTCTGGAGGCCAGTCCCCATCATCCTTGACCACTGGCCATGCTGCCTAGGGAAGATTGGGGATATTGTTAATACATGCTTTCTATGCAAAGTTCCTGTTTAATGGCTAAAATTTGCCAGTTTTCAAGAATTCCACAGCAGGAAAGTTAGCAAGGAAGGGAGCAAACTAATATATTTCTCCTTAAACAAGAAAACATTAAAATAAAAAGGAGTACTCATTAGCATGGCACGGTACAGAGCCAACAATATTCCCATTATTGCTTATTATTACTATTACCAAGACTCTTTTCAAAAATAGATTAGAGGTTTGGAAGAAACTCAGCTGACAAAGGAATTGTGAGAAGCAGAAAACTCCATCATTGTACCCATTATTTGCTTTAAAGGAAAGCTAAGCACCTCTAAGTAATCATCAGGTATACTTTATTCATCCGCACTAACTATATATGAAGCATCCAAGTATGAAACTAAGGCATTAATAATGGAAAAACTAACTCTAAGAGAATGGTTTTCAGGACTTTTTTTTGCCTCAGCCCAAATTTGCCTAAGTCTGCAGCCCAACAAATTCTCAGGATCGTTTTACAAACATTTACCTTTACTGCACACTGTTTATGGTTTCTTGCTCCATCCCTTCCCACTGTAGCCCTCACAGGAGAGGATCCTCTCGGTGTTTATTGTGGGCTTTATCCTGCTGCATGGGTCCTCCTACCACCTCAAGAGAGCTCAGCTTTCACAGTGGCAGAAGTGGCTCTTTTCAGGTGTAGCCTATCAGAAGGCAGAAGAGGCGCATTTCCCAGATACACTCAGTAGAGGACCAGACCTCCTTGGACAGAGACCTTTTCCATGGCACAGGAGCGTCCTGGATAAAGCCTATTTGCACAGACATCTTTAACGCCTGCTTGGCCTTGTCCGTTAATAGCACAGTTTACTTTGCTACTGTTTACTTTGCTAAGGAAGCCTCCTACTTGAAGAACTATGCCAAGGAAGCCAACGACAAACTGTTTGGTGTTGATGGGTCACTATTGGAGAGGTAGCTCAAAGCTTAGGTGGTGTACCCCCAGATTTTTGAAGAACAATTCAGTGGTGCATCCCGGGGTATCAGCCCACGTGTAGTTCAGATTCTGCAGTTTGATTGCACCCACGTGGCAGAAAATGCACCGTGCTCTGTGTCAGAGCTGGCCCACACCTCCTTGCAGGCATGTCTTAAGCTTTAAGACCATGGGCCTCCAACCATTTGGGCCATATGACCAAGTAAGGCAACTGTCCAACTGCAGCAGCCCCATTTCCTTTGTAAAAGACGATGAGGAAACAAAAAGGTGAAGAAATAAGAAAGCACAGATTTTTGAAGAACAATTCAGTGGTGCATCCCGGGGTATCAGCCCATGTGTAGTTCAGAATCTGCAGTTTGATTGCACCCAAATGGCAAAAAATGCAGAGTGCTCTGTCTCGGAGCTGGAAAATCAATAAAAAATTTTGAAACCCCCCCAGAAACATTGAAAATCTCATTTTCTTTAGGAAAACAAGGAGAACAGGGGATTAACCTCATGCTCTGAAAAGGCTGCAAAACAAAGATCATGCATAAATTGTGCCTAAGGAAGGTTCTAAACAGCTGAGGGGTGTAGGTTGGTCCTGCTGCTAGTACCCTTCTGGCTTTTAAGAGCCGCAAAACTGCCGCAACAACCGCAACAAACGAGGGTTGTTTAAAAGATAGGGAATATAGAATGCAAAATGGTTGACAATTCAGACTGCCTGCTCTGGTCCAGTCCTGTACTGACAGTACCTTCCCAGAGTATGATATTGTGATGTTTCCTTTGGAGGTCTTTAAGCAGAGGCTTGACAACCATATGTCAGGAGTGCTCTGATGGTGTTTCCTGCTTGGCAGGGGGTTGGACTCGATGGCCCTTCTGGTCTCTTCCAACTCTATGATTCTATGATTCTATGATCTCAGCCGTTCAAACAGTGGCTTGGGTGGGTGGCACCAGTCGCAGATAAAGTGCCTTTGCCCGTGCAAGTGGGAGTTGTCCCCCTTCACACCTTTTGGACTTGGGAGCTTTCAGTGTGTTAAAAGGTCATTGTCCGCCTAGTCATAGGAGGCGATAGCAGTGGGGCAGCTACAAGAATTCTTGGAAAACACAGATGATTTAAATCCATGCCCATCTGGGTTCAATCCTGGCCGAAGAACTGAGTCAGTCTTGGTCGCCCTGATGGATGACCTTTGCAGACAGCTGCCTATGAAAATCTAAGGGTTATGAGAATCGGAGGCAGTGTATCTTTACTTAGTTGCTTCCATTTTAAGGGGGGAAGAGAAGCATGCATGTGTGAAAAACAATGTTGTCCAATGAAATTTGATATTGTGTCACACCAGGCCCACAGATGTTTGAAGAAAAATTCAGTGGTGCATCCCACGGTATCAGCCCATGTCCCCCTAGACGGCATGAACACAACATGGGGTGTGCTGAAATCGCATGACCCCAGGGAATTTTGAGGGGGACCCTTCAACATTTTGGGGGCCCTCAGCTCATGTCCCAATAGACATGGGAATTATGAGGGGGACCCTTCAACATTTTGGGGGCCCTCAGCCCATGTCCCCCTAGACGGCATGAGTACAACATGGGGTGTGCTGAAATTGCATGACCCTAGAGAATTTTGAGGGGGACCCTTCAACATTTTGGGGGCCCTCAGCCCATGTCCCCCTAGACGGCATGAGTACAACATGGGGTGTGCTGAAATTGCATGACCCCAGGTAATTTTGGGGGGGCGCTTCAACATTTTGGGACCCCTCAGCCCATGTCCCCCTAGACGGCATGAGCACAACATGGGGTGTGCTGAAATTGCATGACCCCAGGGAATTTTGTGGGGGCGCTTCAACATTTTGGGACCCCTCAGCCAATGCCCCCCTAGATGGCACAAGAACACCATGTGGTGTGCTGAAATTGCATGACATGACCCTAGGGAATTTTGAGGGGGACCCTTCAACATTTTGGGGGCCCTCAGCCCATGTCCCCTTAGATGGCATGTGCTGACATCACACCGCTCCAGGGCATTTTGAGGGGGGCACCCCCTTGAAAATTTGGAGTCCTTGGCCTCCCCATCCTGTATATGTCACAAGCACACCATGGGGGTGTGCTGACATTGTGTGATCCCAGGGAATTTTGAGGGGGCCCACGCCTATTGAAAATTTTGGGAGTACCTTGACCCCCTAGATATCTCAAGCACACCATAGGGAGTGTTAAAGTCTCACTGTCCCAGGGAATTTTGAAGGGGCCCACCCCTTCTTTAAAATTTCGGGGGTCCTCAGTCCTTTGCCACTATAGGCTGTGCAGTCATGCCACAGGGTGTGCTGATGTCAGGCCTCTGGATTTCCCTCTTGCATAGATGCTGTATTGGGTCCCTGGACAGCAGGTGGAGGATATCTGCAGGATTAGGAGCAACTGAGGAAAGACACAGTTGTTGAAAATTAGGCTTCGGGGTACTTATAGAGGAGAAGGAAGGGGTGAGGCATACAGAACTTGGCTGGGAGTGGGATTTGTGGGGCTGGGGCTGCAGCAAGAAACTGCTAGGGTGTTTTCCTTGGGGGAACAGTTTGCGATAGAACACTGGGGAAAGAGTTTGTGGTGTAAAAATCCTTTTTAAAAAAAGTTTGTATTTATTGATTGATACTTGTTCTAAGACAGACAGAAATAATATTCATTATAAATATATATTTTATAATATACTGAGTTAAAACAGCTACTTAAGCTAAGAAAGAGCAGAAAGAAAGTCAGAAGGAAGAAAATACAAGGAAAAGAGAAAACAAAAGTAGAAGACAAAAGGAAAGAAAGAAAACAACTAAAGGGAGAGACTAGAATAAAAGGACTTCTGGGTTTCAGTAGCTACGTATGATACTGGTTTATAGAAAATAGAATGTTAAAGAGAGTATTTTTTTTCAATCTTCAAATTCAGATACTGCAAGTTCATTTTGTCTTTCACACAAAAGGTCCATAGGAAACTTCCAATCCTTAACAAATGCTAGTAACGATTTTTCTCTAATTAAACATGTTAGCTTAGCCATCTAAGGCAATGTGGGGTGAAACTCCTGTGGTTGTAGATATTTTTATTTTATTTTTTGCAGCAAGGGAAGGGCTGGGAGCAAGGTCATTGAGGCTTTTCCCAGTCCATGAAATTCAGAAGCATTATAAACAAACATTACAATTCAACTTTAGCTTAAACACATTCCTACTTTCATCTCGGGTTTCCCCCACCTTAAAAAAGAAAGAAAAAAAGCTTTCAGACTACCCAAAAAGGATTAGCAATGAGATTGTAAACTTGAGGACGGGAACTATCTTTTTTGTTTGTGTGTGGGGAAAATTATTTACTTAGACATAATATTTGTACCTACTTAACATTTGGTTTATCAGTTTTCCTACTACATAAAAACCAACTATTAATACAACTTTTATAGTAGCAAAAAGCAAAGGCAGCTTTGCATAGCCTATTGTGTTTAGGCGTTATTCAAGCTTAAGCTTTAGGCCCGGACCAAAAATTTCAAAGCCAATGTTTCCAAAAGATTGTGCTGCTTTAATATTAAGTGTGAAAACATTTAAACAATCGTCACTTACAGTTCCCATAGTTGTTTGCTAATAGTAATGGAGAATCTGTGACTCTTTTGGATGCTATTGGGACTCTAGCTGGAAGAGAAGCTGGAAAAGGAATAGCTGGGGAAAGACACAGCTGTTGATAATGAGGCTTCAGCGTTCTTAGAGGAGAAAGGGGCGAGGCAGAAAGGCTTTTGATTTTCTTTCACCCATAGAAAGACACATCATTTTTGTTTAAGGTTTTTGGCATAATTTTGGCCACAACTTTATTAACATACATGATTGTTAGTGATTGCTTAGGCATTGGTTAAGACTATCTGTCGTCGTCCCCCCCGCCCCCCGCCTGGGGACAGAACTTACTTCCGGATTCCACTGAAAGCCAGTAAGGGAAAACAATATTGGGGAGAAATGGAGCTGAGCGACAGGCCCTCACTTCTCCCCGCATGCTCCCTAGGGCTTGCCGGTCCTAGCCCCATTCCAGGGATTCGGACAAAAACATGGCAAGCCCCTGGGTTCCTTTAACGGAATTCCCTTTCCGCAGCAGCGTTGGAGGGGCAGGCCCAGCCAATCCTTGCCCCTCTTCCAACCAATTTGATAACCAATGCCTAACCGCAACTTACAAGTTGTGACGATTTGCAGTAGGCAAAAAACAAATCAGCCAGATGGACAAAATTCCTACCAGTCCCCTGCCACAACAGCAGATGACCCCATGACAGGCATAGCAAGGTCAACGCAGAAAACCCTTAAATTTAGGGCGGGCGGGCGGGCGGGTGTTCTGATGCACGCAGCAAAGAGAAAGTGTCCAAGCTGCGTGCACAGAATATAAAGCATTAGATCCCTCCCACCAAATTGCAACACATAAATTGCCCCAGCAACTCAACCACAACTAGTCATTGCCACAGGCCAACTTTCCAATCCTGCCTGGCAACCAAGGGGGGGGGTGGCCTGATAGACCCCACCGCAACCAGCGCTCTCCATTAAGGAGAACACTCTTTGTCACATGAAAGTGGTGGGGCGTGGGTGAGAAGGCAAAACCTGTTTACATCCCAGGGGAAAGAAATGACTTGGGTATCAATCACCCATTTTCTGACTTCCTTCTACACTTGACCAGATGTAGCCTCTTCGGCTGTGTCTGTCTTTCCAACCAGGGAAATGTTAATGCAATTTGGACTGTAAACAGAGTCAGGTGCAGCTGCCCCCATGATCATAGCTGGAAGAAAATTACATCTGTGTCCACAGAAATGCCTGCCAGTGTTTCAGTTCATGCTTACATGCCCACATGTGATTTCAACTGAAGTCCGCTTATGTGCTAGGGAAATCAAGCAGGCAAACATTTGGCAGCAACTCGCCATGCACTCGTAATGTACAGTACTTCCAGTCTGTAGGATGGTTCAATTAAGAGAGATGTGATGTTTCGTTTCTCTGTGCCAAGTAACTGCAGCATCACAAGCAAGTTCCCCAGAGGTTGCAAAACTTGACACAAAGATTCCATAAGCCCCTCTGCTTCTCAAAAGGCTAAACTGTGCTCTCGCCTCTTTTTTTTGCTCATTGTTAGTGCCCTCGCGTATGCATCTTGCTTTGTTGGGTTGCCAGGCTCCATAGAATCATAGAGTTGGAATAGACCACAAGGGCCATCGAGTCCAACCCCCTGCCAAGCAGGAAACACCATCAGAGCACTCCTGACATATGGTTGTCAAGCCTCTGCTTAAAGACCTCCAAAGAAGGAGACTCCACCACACTCCTTGGCAGCAAATTCCACTGTCGAACAGCTCTTACTGTCAGGAAGTTCTTCCTAATTGTTATGGTAAAATCTGGGTGCGAGGCTGCTCTGCCACCCAGCTCGGCGGACTAAGTCCGCGGGTCCCTGCGGAGGAAAATGAGCTCAGCCGGAGACAGGAGCAAACTGCAGAAGATCCAAGTTTATTGCGCAACAGGTTCAAGGCGAGATTGAACAGCGAGAAAGGGGTGACATGAACTTTTGAAACTTCCCTCCATGTCCCAGCATACAGTGCAAAATACATCCCAGTTACATCATGAATACATTAAGAAGAGGTTGGGTTACACAGAATTAACATATGGAGGAGGGAGGGGGGAATATGCAGAGCTGGAGATATGCGCAGATAAGCACATCCTGAGTACCGGTGATGAGAAGACAATGGTCCATGTATGCATAGCCTGCCACCTGGCATTGCCCGGAGGAAAGGCTTGGCAGAGTGATTTGACAGGATTAGGGTCTGGACACCTTGCTTGAGGGATTATGGAGGACAGGGGAGGTGTCATGGAGTCCTAGAGAAATTGAGCAAATTGGCACGTTGATTTTCTATGCATTTTATAGATTTCAGTCCCTTTTGACATTGACAATTGGAAATAAATGGATATATTGTAGCGAAGAAGAAGGTGAAGAAGACACCCTTCCGTATCATAATGTTTAGGTGGAATCTTCTTTCTTGTAGTTTGGATCCATTGCTCCGTGTCCGCTTCTCTGGAGCAGCAGAAAACAACCTTTCTCCCTCCTCTATGTGACATCCTTTTATATATTTGAACATGGCTATCATATCACCCCTTAACCTCCTCTTCTCCAGGCTAAACATGCCCAGCTCCCTTAGTCGTTCCTCCTAAGGCATCGTTTCCAGGCCTTTGACCATTTTGGTTGCCCTCCTCTGGACACGTTCCAGTTTGTCAGTGTCCTTCTTGAACTGTGGTGCCCAGAACTGGACACAGTACTCCAGGTGAGGTCTGACCAGAGCAGAATACAGTGGCACTATTACTTCCCTTGATCTAGATGCTATACTCCTATTGATGCAGCCCAGAATTGCATTGGCTTTTTTAGCTGCCGCGTCACACTGTTGGCTCATGTCAAGTTGGTGGTCAACCAAGACTCCTAGATCCTTTTCACATGTACTGCTCTCAAGCCAGGTGTCCCCCATCTTGAATTTGTGCCTCTCATTTTTTTTGCCCAAGTGCAATACTTGACATTTCTCCCTGTTAAAGTTCATCTTGTTTGTTTTGGCCCAGTTCTCTAATCTGTCAAGGTCGTTTTGAAGTGTGATCCTGTCCTCTGGGGTGTTAGCCACCCCTCCCAGTTTGGTGTCATCTGCAAATTTGATCAGGATGCCCTTGAGTCCATCATCCAAGTCGTTGATAAAGATGTTGAATAAGACCGGGCCCAAGACAGAACCCTGTGGAGTTATTAACATTCCAAATTCTCCTTCATCTTTCACTCACTGGCCCATCTGTGTGGTCAAATTCCTCAATGTGACCTAGATGTGTTCATCCACATCTGTCGTAAGTCCCGCTCAGGTACCTACGCCCGGCGCCAAATGAATTGTTTGGTCCCATAGGCTGCATTAAGATGGGGTGAAAAACTAAGGCTTTTGCTCTAGTTTGAGTTGCCAATCATTCTGGTTCCTTCCTCTTGGTTAACAGTTGTTTATTTGTTTGGAAACCTGTTATGATACCCTGCAGAATGCAAATGGATTAAATCAAATTTCCCCCCTCCCCTCTCCTCCATCTTCGCCTCCCCTGCCAGGCGTGGCCATTCATATTTGTCGCATGTCCCTCGTGGCTAACAGGGCCCTTGGCCTCCCACGGCTGCTGGTGACAGTCATTTGTGGCCACAGCAACAGCCTGGTGGTGGGGGATGGCGGTCCCCTCAATACTGGGGGGACTGAGCACCCTTCCTAGAAATATTGAGGGGGCTAAAGCCCTGGGTGTCTACGAGGTCTGCCCTGCCTTGTACCTGCAGTCAGTCATTCCGGCCAACAAGTCCTCAGTAGAGAATCAGCTCTGCTGGGATCATTAGAATTCTGCAAATAGCAGGGGCATCAGTGCCTTGGTACTTCATCCTCTGTTGGGTTCCTCATCGTCTTTTACAAAGGAAATGGGGCTGCTGCAGTTGGACAGTTGCCTTATTTGGTCATATGGCACAAATGGTTGGAGGCCCATGGTCTTAAAGCTTAAGACATGCCTGCAAGGAGGTGTGGGCCAGCTCTGACACAGAGCACTCTGCACCCAAATGGCAGGAAATGCAATCAAACTTCTGAATCTGAACTACACACAGGCTAACACCAGGCAGGCCCCAGAAGAAGGATCTTTCTTGTATCTTTTTGTTTACAAGGGGTCCTTGCACAAGCTATTTCCGATGCTCCTCTGACCCGGAAGTGACCGGAAATAGCATGTGTGCACGCATATGGGCAAGCACTACCCCGCACTCTGGCCTGCTGTGCGATCGGCACTGGAGACACTGGACCGAGGCACAGTAAGTTTGCTGACCCCTGTCCTAGACCAGTCACAGGGGAGTGGCAGGTTTGCCACCATCTTTTTACTTGAATTGTGGCCAATCCAAACAGGCCAAGTTAACAGGCCTTTAGACCCGATAAACGTTGTCTGTACCTGAGCCCAGGCTCCACAGTTGGTTGCAGAAAAACCCTCCTTATTCCCCCCCCCCCCATTTAATGATGCTGTGTGTTTATGTAAGCTAACATTGTCCTTCTAGGGCACTGCATTCCTTGGCTTTGTTGTGGTCCAATAATGGTTGCCATTTTCAGAGCCAGGAAGGAATTTTCCTCCAAACAGATTGACCCCGTTTGGAGGTTTTGTCTTCACCATAGCAATAGTCATAACATTGGTGGATAAGGCATTGAAGGCGCATGTGATATGATGAGAGAAGCCCATTGAAATATACTCAGAGTCGCAAAGTGATTTCATGCTCTTTATTCAGCTCATAGTGGTGAGGAGGAATGAATGAAAGTCCCCTCAAAGTATCTGCTTTATATACATTATTTACACAATGGGCTGCACATGATTGGTTAATTCTGGAATTCTACTGTAAGCCAATCAGGTTGTGGATTCACTTATCTCTGGAGCATGATTGGGTGGTTCCTGCCAACCAATCATACTGCTGCATTGTTCTTGGACCAATCAGACTGCTGCATTCTGAATCCTATTGTTCTAGGGCCAATCAGACTGCTGCAATTTGGATCCTATTGTTCTAGGACCAATCAGACTGCTGCAGTTTGGATCCTATTCAACTCAGTACATAACACCCATCCTTAAGTTGCACTGGTTAAACTGCTTGAAATCCACATTGTAGATGTGATCTTGCAAAGAGAAGGCATGGTTCCACATGCCCTGCTCAAAAGCTGCAATGAGTGAAAAAGGCTCTTCATACTCCATCCATTTCCTTCCAGTAAGCCTACCATTGTTGACAAAGGAATCGGGGGTGCTGCAGTTGGACAGTTGCCTTGCTTGGTCAGATGGCCCAAATGGTTGGAGCACCATGGTATTTAAGGCATGCCTGCAAGGAGGTGTGGCCAGCTCTGACACAGAGCACTCTGCACTCAAATGGCAGGAAATGCAATCAAACTTCCGAATCTGAACTACACACAGGCTAACACCAGGCAGGCCCCAGAAGAAGGATCTTTCTTGAATCTTTTACTTTAAAACATATTAAAAGGACACTAAAACATGGGCATTAAAACTCTGGGCGGCTTCCAACAAAATCTTAAAATACAATAGTTCGTCAAACATTAAAAGCTTCCCTAAATTTAATGTTTTCCCTGGCTGGTTTGTTGCATTGAATTTGATTCAGAGCAATGGGCCTGTTGGGACATATTATCAGATAACATTGGACAACATTGCTTTTCACATATTTCTGTTCCCTCATTAAAATGGAAGCAAAGAACTAAAGGACTCCTGGATGGTTAAGTCTAATAAAATTTGACTATGTTTCTAATAAAATTTGACTTCGATTTCTTGTCCACGAAGAACACTGGGCTCCCCCCTGCCGCCTTGGATTCCCTGATGAATCCTCTCTTTAGATTTTTCTCGATAAAGTCCTTCAGGTCCTTGATCTCTCGCTCCGACATGGAATAGAGCTTGCCCACCGGCAGCGTGGCCCCCGGGATCCGGTTGATCTGGCAATCGTACGGTCGATGCGGTGGCAACG
Organism: Podarcis liolepis; assembly: GCF_965112155.1. Classification (NCBI taxonomy): domain Eukaryota; kingdom Metazoa; phylum Chordata; class Lepidosauria; order Squamata; family Lacertidae; genus Podarcis; species Podarcis liolepis. The sequence continues at coordinate 37,227,322 of NC_139568.1, forward strand.
TGTCAGCCTCCCTCTCGCTGAACACCTCCTGTAGGTCCCGATAATACGGAGGAATTTCGGTCGTCCCTGCTTTGCATGCTGCTGCCATCCCGGCCTCCAACCGTCGAGGTAGCTCTAGGCCCAGGCAGTTCTCCATGCAGTGCGCCGACCCAAAAATCAGTGACCGTTGATGCCAGGAGACCACCGGATCGTGCAAGGCCAACCAGCTCATGCCCAGTATGATAGGCGGACCCGCCAACGTGGCCACGTGAAAGGCGATGACCTCGGAGTGGGTAGACACCCGCATCCTCATGGGAGGCGTTTGATGGGTCACTTCACCTCCCAACAGTTCTCTCCCATCAATTGTAGTGACTTGCAGCGGAAAATCCAAAGGCCTCAGGTTCAGTTGGTGCTGCTCTGCAAACTCCTTGAAGAAGAAGAAGAGGAGTTTGGATTTGATATCCCGCCTTTCACTCCCCTTCAGGAGTCTCAAAGTGGCTAACAATCTCCTTTCCCTTCCTCCCCCACAACAAACACTCTGTGAGGTGAGTGGGGCTGGCCCAAGGTCACCCAGCAGCTGCATGTGGAGGAGCGGAGACGCGAACCCGGTTCCCCAGATTACGTGACCACTACACCACACTGGCTCTCCAAAAATGACGCCGAAGCTCCGGAATCCACCAAAGCCAACTCCTCCACCGCGTGGCCATTCGGGAGCTCTAGGACCACCTTCAACATTATGCTTGCTTTGGGGTGTCCGAGCCGAGGACTTTCGCTGTTGCTCCCGCCTGGCTGTTTTTTGTTTTTGTTTTTTAAAAAATATATATATTATTAGAGTTTTCCAAATTATAACAAGAAAAATGAAAAAGAAAAAAGAAAATACAAAAAAGAAAAACATACAAAATAAAAACAGTTAAAAACACATTAATTTTCATAACATATCTTCCGTACACTTATTTTCCCAGACCTCCTCATACCTCCCTTTTTTGTATTCCAGTTCAATTTGTTAGTTCAGCAAATCCTTACCATCAAGTTTTTACCCTATTCTAATCTTTCATTACATTACCTTACTCTATTCTCCTCATTGTCCTATAAAAACCTTAACCTAAATCTTATTTTTATTTTATTTTTTTATAATATTTTATTAGGTTTTATCAATAGAAAAGTTTAGAAAAATACAAAAACCAAAAAGATACAAAATTACAAAATGCAAAAATACAAACATTAAACACAAAGAAATAAAAAGAAAAAACACATATAAAAGAAAAACAAAAATTCCCTCTTTCTTAATTTCTCATCTTTAGTTAACTTATTTTCCTGACTTCCTCACGTCTCCCATTTTTGTATCCTTTTTAAAGATTGGTTCAGCAAATTCATGTCCTATTAGTTAATCTATTATTAATCCCATCTTACATTTTACCTTGTTGCTAGAACCCCTTCAATTCATTTCAATGTCATCAGCATTCAAAAATTTTACAATATTTCTGCAAATAAGTTTTAAATTTCCTCCAATCTTCTTCCTCCAACTCTTCTCCCTGGTCTCGGATTCTGCCAGTCATTTCCGCCATCTCCATATAGTCTATTAGTTGCATCTGCCATTCTTCCAAGGTGGGTAGGTCTTGTGTCTTCCAATGCTTTGCGATGAGAATTCTTGCTGCTGCTGTAGCATACATAAAAAAAGTTCTATCCTTCTTTAACACCGATTGGCCAACTATGCCCAGGAGAAAGGCCTCTGGTTTCTTCGGGAAAGTATATTTAAATACCTTTTTCAGTTCATTATATATCATTTCCCAGAAAGCCTTAATCCTTGGGCACGTCCACCAAAGGTGAAAAAATGTACCTTCAATTTCTTTACATTTCCAACATTTGTTATCGGGCAAGTAATATATTTTTGCAAGCTTGACTGGAGTCATGTACCACCTGTACATCATTTTCATAATATTCTCTCTTAGGGCATTACATGCCGTGAATTTAATCCCGGTGGTCCACAACTTCTCCCAGTCAGCAAACATAATGTTATATCCTATATCTTGTGCCCATTTTATCATTGCAGATTTTACCGCTTCTTCCTCAGTATTCCATTTCAACAGCAGATTATACATTCTTGATAGTATCTTAGCATTGGGTTCTAACAATTCTGTTTCTAACTTTGATTTTTCCACCTGGAAACCAATTTTTTTATCCAAGTTATAAACCTCTCTTATTTGAAAGTAATGTAACCAGTCTCGCACCTTCTCTTTAAGTTTGTCATAGCTCTGCAATTTCAGTTTGTCACCTTCCTGTTCTAAAATTTCCCAATATTTTGGCCATTTAGCCTCCATGTTGAGTTTTTTCAAAGCTTTCGCTTCCATAGGTGATAGCCACCTTGGGGTTTTACTCTCCAGAAAATCTTTGTACCTTGTCCAGACATTAAACAATGCTTTCCTGACAATATGGTTTTTAAATGCCTTATGTGCTTTTACCTTGCCATACCATAAATATGCATGCCACCCAAATATGTTATCATACCCTTCAAGATCCAAAACATCTGTATTCTCAAGAAGTAGCCATTCCTTCAGCCAGCAAAAGGCTGCTGACTCATAATAAAGTTTAAAGTCTAGCAGGGCAAACCCCCCTCTGTCTTTGGCATCAGTAAGGATCTTAAATTTTATTCTGGGCTTTTTGCCCTGCCAGACAAATCTAGATATATCTCTTTGCCACTTCTTGAAACAGTCCATCTTATCAATAATTTGCAATGATTGAAATAAAAATAACATTCTCGGCAATACATTCATCTTAATAACAGCAATTCTACCCAGCAAGGAAAGCTTCAGATTCGTCCAAATTTCTAGATCTTTTTTCACCTCTGACCAGCATTTCTCATAGTTGTCTTTAAATAGGTTCACATTCTTGGATGTCATATTCACCCCCAGGTATTTTACTAATGTTAAGTCTGTCTCTTTCTGAAACCTCTCTTTCTCTACCGGCGTCAATTTTTTCTCCAAAACCTTAGTTTTCAATTTGTTCAATTTAAAGCCTGCCACTTGACCAAAATCCTGGATTACTTCTAGGGCCCTCTTAGTGCTGGATATCGGCTCCTGTAATGTCATAACGAGATCATCTGCAAAAGCTTTAAGTTTGTATTGTTTAACTCCGACCTGAATACCTTGAATCAAATGGTCCCTTCTAATCATGTTTAGCAAAACCTCCAGGACCGAAATGAAAAGCAATGGGGAAATTGGGCAACCTTGTCGTGTCCCTTTCTCTATTTTAAACTCTTCTGTAACCACATTGTTTACTATCAATTTAGCTTTTTGTTCAGAATATATCGCACCTATACCATTTTCAAAGTTTTGTCCAACCCCCATCCCCTGAAGATTTTTCTTCATAAAACTCCAGGAAATGTTGTCAAAGGCTTTCTCCGCATCTACGAAAATCAAGACTGCTTTTGTGTTAATGTTCACCTGCAGCTTTTCCAGAATGTTAATTATATTCCTCGTATTGTCCGATAGATGTCTTCCAGGGAGAAAGCCGGCCTGGTCTTTATGTATCACCTCTGCCAAAACTTTTTTCAGTCTTCTAGCCAATATATCTGCAAAGATTTTATAATCCACGTTAAGTAGGGATATGGGGCGATAGTTCTTAAGTTGTGTCTTTTCAGACTCAGTTTTCGGTATAAGTGTGATATAAGCTTCTTTCCACGTCTCCGGCGCCTTTTCCCCCTCCATAATTTCATTGCAAACCTCCTTTAATGGTTGAATTAAATAGTCTTTCAAAGTTCTGTAATACTTGGATGTTAATCCATCAGGCCCTGGAGATTTGCCCAGTTGCATATTCTGAATTGCGCCTTCCACCTCTTGTTCAGTTATTTTGTAATTCAATAATACTTTGTTTTCTTGAGAAATTTTTTGTAATCCATTAGTTTTCAGAAATTGATCAATTTCCGACTCAATCTGCGGCCCTTGTGTATAGAGTTGTTTAAAATATCTCTGGAAGCAGCTTCTAATCTCCTGTGGATTCTGAATATTCTTTCCATCCACTTCAAGATTGGTAACCGTGTTTAGTTTTTGTCTCTTCTTCAGCTGCCATGCTAACAGCTTCCCACATTTATTAGCTGATTCGAAGGTCTTTTGTCTCATCTGTTTAACTTTCCATTCAATGTCCTGATTTATCATTTTCATATATTGTACTTGATATGACTTAATTTCTCCCAAAATCTCTTGTGATTTTGGTTTAGCTCTAAGTTTTTTCTCTCCTTCTCTTCTTTTCTCCAAAATCTTCTCTTTTTTCTCATTTTGGGTTCTCCTTTTTATTGCATTTTGCTGAATCAAAAACCCTCTCATTACGGCTTTGCTTGCGTCCCAGATTGTTCTTTTCTCCACTGTGGTCTTCAGATTTATCTCAAAATAGTCTTTTATAATTTTTTGGGCCTTCTTGGTGATTTCTGGATCTCTAAACAAGGCGTCGTTCATCCTCCATCTGAAGGAACCAGTCAATGTGGGTTTCATTTCCATTTTCACAGGATTATGGTCGGAGCAAGTTTTTGGGCAGATTTCCACTTTTCGGATCTTAGGAGCCATTCCTCTGGTTATCCAGATTTGGTCAATCCTTGTCCAAGTCTTCTGGGCTTCAGAAAAGAATGTCCCCTCTCTACCTAGGGGGTTCTTAGTTCTCCAGATGTCAATTAAGTCCATATTGTCTGTCATTTCAAAAAAAGTTTTCGGTAGTCTTCCGTCTTTTGTCACCACTTGTCTTTCTGACTTATCCATATTTGTCGATACCACTCCATTCATATCTCCAAACCTAATGATGTTAAAGTCCAACAATGTCTCATGCAGTTTCTTATAAAAGTCTGATTTCCCCTCATTTGGTGCATATATCCCTACTATCAAGAATTTCTCACCTTGAAATTGTATTTCAATAGCCACAAATCTTCCTTGGTCATCTTTAAAGACAAATTTAGGTGATAAACTTTCTCTTGCGTAAATCACCACTCCTCTCTTTTTAACTTTGTCTGATGAAATAAATTCTTGTCCTAATCTTTTGTTAATTAATACTTTCCTGTGTGTTCTAGTCACATGGGTTTCTTGCAAACATATCAAGTCCAATTTTTCCTTTTTCAATAGATGAAAGATTCTTTTCCTCTTATCGGGGGAGTTCAAACCTCGAATGTTCCAACTTAGTACCTGCAGAGACATTGTATGGTTATTCTGCTTCTCCTCCGACTGCTCCCAGTGCTTGTTCTTGGTCTGTGGGTGGTATCACTTCTGGTTTGTCCAGTCCCAGTGGTAGCTTTGCTAGGTCCAAAACTCCTGGTTTTAATTTTGGTTCTTTTCCCTCTGCCTCTTTTTGTAGATCTTCCTTGTGATCCTTCAGGAATCTCACTTTATCCTCCTCTGATCTTATCTTCACCTTTTTCCCTCTGTAAGTAAAAGACAGCCCCTGGGGAAATTCCCAGCTGAAGATGACACTGTTTCTTCTTAACAAGTTCACCAGGTCTCCGTAGTTGGCTCTGAGGTCCAATAGATATTTTGGGATATCTTTAAAAATTTCTATCCTTGAATCCTCTATTTCCAATGATTTCTGGTAATGTAGGCCCAGTATTTTGTCCCTCTCTTCTTTAGATCTGAGTGTAATCAAACAATCTCTTACCTTGTTCTTTCTTCCCCCTTTCTTCCCTTTGCCAAGTCTGAAGGCTGTCACTATCTTGAAATCTTTCTCTGGATCAAGGCCCCAGAATTCTTCAAATTCCTGTGTAAGAAAGTCACTCAGCTTGCCTTCTTCCAATTCCGGTACCGCCCTGATCCTTAAATTAGCCTGTTTATCTCTCAATTCGATTAAGGACAGTTGTGCCTTATGGTCTTCTAATTGTTTATTAATTGGCTGTAATTTTCCTTCTACCGCCAGCACCTTTTCTTTAGCTTTGTCGGCAATTTTCCTTGTCAATTTAGATTCCTGCAACAATCGATCAATGGCCTGAGTATTGGAGCTGATAGTTGTAGTATTTAAGTCAATTTTAGCTGACAATTTTTCCAAAGCTCCAAATATTTTGTCTAATGATGCATTTAGTGTCTCTTCAGAGCCCGTACTTTTTGCTCCAGGCTGCCCAGTATCTTCTTTTTCTAGGACAGGAGGCACTACTATTGATTGTCTTCGTTGCTGCAGTCTAGTTTTTATCCTTGAAGGCTGGGGTTTTTCCTGATCCATTACTTTATCTTTAGAATTCAAGGGCACTCACACAGTCAAATTTCTTTTCTGGTGAGAAAGTTTCCAGGCCAGCTGTAATGGAAAATCCCCAGCTATATCCCAGGCCTCCTCTAGGGGAGCACCTTGGCAACAATGTTACTTTCAGGGCAACTTTTTTCCAAAAGCAGTCCTGCCCTTTTTAACTTTCACTTTTTCAATAAAAGGCAACAGTTACAAAGAGTCCTTTCCAGTTCAAATGCAGAGTGTTCACAAACAGTTACAAATGTTTATAAACGGTGCAACACTTTCTTACTGTCTCTGGCAGACCAATATCAGGGATTAAGCAGTGGTCTTTTTCCTCACTTTCTTATCCTCAAGTCCAAAATTTCCTTCTCCCCCTCACTCTAAGAGGGAGTTCTTGTATCTGGCACTAAAATTTAACTCCTCTTAGTTCTGCTTCTCCAGCTCTAGCTTCAAAAGTCTTTGCTTTAATCCTGTTTACAAAACCGGAAGACGGACTTCCTTTTTGCGCCTTCCCGCTTCAGTGCCAAATTCAAGTTCGTTGCGTCGATCAAAGGCAAACCAATCCTTTGATCTCCCGATTCTTAGAAAGTCTTACTCACGGGTTGTAGTTTGAAAGCCGAAATTTCAAAGGAAAAAGGTCAGCGCTCTCCGGCATCAGCTGTGCAGCTTCACTCCGCAGAAGTAGCGATCAACTCTCAGCACCGCGCCACACACCCGTCTCGTTCCGGGACTCTTTACGAGTCCCTTCACCAAACGGGGTGTGTGTGTGTGTGTGTGTGCAAAAGGTGCCCGCCAAGTCCCACGGTCGCAGGCTTCCCTTGCCTGCGGTTTTCGGAAGGGTCCCCCGCTTCGCTGTAGCAGGGAGACCCGATTTCTGCAGAGCTTCTCCCTCCGACTTAGAGGGATTCCGCCATTGCCGATGGCGCCGCCTCCGGAAGTCTAACCTAAATCTTATTTTTAATAACTTCTCTTAACCATTATATTCTTTCCTAATCCCTTAAACTTTTATACCAGAGCCAAGCAGTTTCATTTCATGCATCCATCTAGTATTCATCAATTATGTAGGATAATCCTAATAACAAAAAATAAAAAAAAAGATAAAGAAAATCTTCATCCAACGTCCCATCCCCCAGGTCCCGGGTTTGTCAGTCCATTTATCCCATTAAACTGGCACATTAACCTGGTGATCTTATATCCGAGGCTCTTAAATCTCTTCCACTTCCCTTCCACTGTTTTTCTTCATATTTTCTTTTCACTCGTGTGATCTCCAATTTAATAATGCTTTTACCTCCTTCCAACCAAAAGGTCCCTTTTCCACAGTCCAAACTGAGCTCCATGTAGTACTTAAAAGCATGTTTCAAAGCCCCTCCAAACTTTGGAATCCCCATATCTCCAAGCCTCTCACAGTCCACTACCAAACTCGGAAAGTCCATATGTCCCTGCTCAGGGGGGTCAATCCAACCCCCCATTTCCAGTCCAATCCAAACTTCTTCTTTCCGAGTCTGATTTTTTCGAAAGCCAGTTGCCAATTCCAAAGATTCATGTTCCTGCACGGCCGCAACCTCCGTCTGTGGCTCCATTTCTGACTCCCAAGATTCAGCAGAATCCTCTTCTTTCATCTGTTCTAACAAGGCACAATCTTGGTATAAATCCTGGGTAAACTCCATACTTTTTTTCTACTGCCTGTCCAAGATTTCCCACAGTCTGCTTAAGATTCCCAACCAAGTCAGTCATCAAATTCATTCCCTCATGGAATTCTTCCAGTAGAGCATTTGTTTTGAGAAAAGCGCACAACAACATTTCTGAGTACATTGTCCTTCAAGGTCACCATTCAATTCCCACAGGTTATACTGTAACGGCTGGAAAATCCCTAGTTACAGTTTCACTATCTCCCCCTAGAGGGAAAACTTCTGTTACAAATCCAGCCCCAAAGTTTCTTTTACTTTTAGATACTTTGTCAATCGTTGTTATTTTTAAGTTGCAAAAAGAAACAGTGGAATCGCAGCTTTTTTCTTCTTCTTTTAACTATCTGTCAAACAGCTTCTGTCCTGGTCAATGAGCTTCAAACGTCAGTCCTGACACCCCGCTCCCTGGGTCAGGAGGGTGGAAAATTACTTTGTTTTAAACTTACTTCTGCAGGATAAAACAGTCCAAAGAAAGCACCCCCTTCTCCTCCTGCTGCTGAAGGGGGGGTTCAGCTATTTTAGATGATGAAATCCACTCCTTTAAAATGATTTTCAAAACTCTAGTTTACTTTGTCTTTGCTTTGTTCAAATTACAAAAAAACGGAAGGTTGACTTCCTGTTAGACCTTTCCGTTTCAGTACCGAATTGTAATGCATTTTTGAGTCCAATTCCTTTCTTTTTCCAGTTCCTTAAATTGTGGTTCGATTTTCCCAAGTTTAGGTGGTTCTTTTTAGAATCCAAATTGTCCAAGAAGAAGGCAGCGCTCTCCGGCAGCGGCTGTGCGGCTTCGCTCCACGGAAATAGCGGTAGACTCTCAGCACCGCGCCACTTCCCCCTCTTCGCTTCGGAGCCCGTTATTGGGCTCCTTTGCGGGTTGGGGGGGCGCTAAGGGTGCCCACCGAGTCCCAAGGTCACAGGCTTCATCCGCCTGTGATTTCTAAAGGGTCCCCGCTTCGCCGTAGCGGGAAAGACCCGTTTCGCGCGGAGCTTGTCCCTCCGTTTCAGAGGGAGTCCGCCATTGCCGGTGGCGCCACCCCGGAAGTGCTCCCGCCTGGCTGTTGCCTTGGTTCACCACCAGCCAGGCTTCCCCATTTCCCGAAGTCTGGGGTTCCTCTGCCTCTGCCTGCTGGGTGGCCCCAACCATTCCCTGTGTGCTGGTCCCGGGGGGAGGTTACAGTGAGGTGTGGTCAGAGTCCGGTCCTGGGTCGAGGCTCTGGAGACTGTCCACCCAAGGGCGAAGCGGGGTCCAAAGCGAGGGGCCGGGCAAGGTCGAGAACTCTGGAAGAACAGGTCTGGGTGCTGGCAGAAACAGGTTTCCAACGACGTTGCTCCCGCAACCTGGGACCGGGCTGACTGGCCTTTATCTTCTCTGAGGCCAAGGGTGGTCCCGGCCCACAGGTGACCCGCCTCTCCTGGCCTTAAGGCGAGCACTCACTCCTGCTTTTTATTTCGGTTCTGGAGGTGTTGCTGAATATGATTAGAAATGACCAGCAGGTCAAAGGTGTACAGGTCGGAGCTAAACATTACAAGTTAAGAGCATTCGCAGATGACCTAGTATTGACATTGCAAGAGCCAAACACTAGTACAAAAAAGGTGTTAGAAATAATCCAAGAGTTTGGCCAGGTAGCTGGATTTAAGTTGAATAAACAAAAAACTAAAGTCTTAGGAAAAAACCTAACAGATATGGAGAAGGAGAAATTCCAAGAGGAGACAGGGTTGACGGTGGTTAAGAAGGTGAAATACCTAGGGGTTTATTTGACATCTAAAAATCTGAATTTGTATAAGGATAATTATGAAAAATGTTGGTCAGAAATTAAAAAAGATCTAGAAATATGGTCAAAGTTGAAATTATCAATGTTAGGCCGAATTGCAGTAGTTAAGATGAATGTATTGCCTAGAATGTTATTTTTGTTTCAAACCTTGCAGATTCTTGACAAGATGGAATGTTTTAAGAGGTGGCAGAAAGATATTTCGAAGTTTGTCTGGCAGGGCAAAAAACCCAGAATAAAATATAAAATATTGACAGATGCTAAAGAAAGAGGGGGATTTGCCCTGCCGGACTTAAAATTGTACTATGAAGCAGCAGCGTTTTGCTGGCTGAAAGAGTGGATGCTCCTCGAGAACACTGACATTTTGGATTTGGAAGGTTTCAATAATGCATTTGGTTGGCACGCATATCTATGGTATGATAAAATTAAGCTGCATAGGGCCTTTAAAAACCACATTGTTAGAAAGGCATTGTTTAATGTTTGGATAAGATACAAAGATCTGTTGGAAAACAAAACCCCTAGATGGGTGTCTCCTGTGGAGGCTAAGGCAGTGAAGAAACTCAATATGGAGGTCGGATGGCCGAAGTATTGGGAAATCTTGGAACAAGAGGGAGATAAACTGAAATTACAAAGTCATGAGAAAATGAAACATAAAGTACAAAATTGGTTTCAATATCGTCAAATAATGGAGTTTTTCAAACAGGATAGGAAAATTGGCTTTCAAGTGGAAAAATCAAAATTAGAGACTGAATTGTTAGAACCCAATACTAAGAATTTATCAAGAATGTATAACTTGTTGCTGAAATGGAATACACAAGATGAAACAGTTAAATCGGCCATGATTAAGTGGGCACAGGACATTGGCCATAACATTATGTCTGCTGACTGGGAGTGGTTGTGGAACACCGGTATTAAATTCACGGCATGTAATGCCTTAAAGGAAAACATTATGAAAATGACTTACAGGTGGTACATGACCCCAGTCAAGCTAGCAAAGATCTACCATTTGCCTGATAACAAGTGTTGGAAATGTAAAGAGACTGAAGGTACCTTTTACCACCTTTGGTGGACATGCCCGAAGATTAAGGCTTTCTGGGAAATGATATATAATGAAATGAAAAAGGTACTTAAATGTACTTTTCTTAAAAAACCAGAGGCCTTTCTCCTGGGCATTGTCGGCCAATTGGTGTCAAAGAAGGATAGAATTTTTTTTATGTATGCTACAACAGCAGCAAGAATACTCATCGCAAAGTATTGGAAGACACAAGATCTACCCACTCTGGAAGAATGGCAGATGAAAGTGATGGACTATATGACACTGGCCGAGATGACAGGCAGAATCCGTGATCAGGGAAAAGAGACGGCGGAAGAAGAATGGAGAAAATTCAAAAGTTATCTTAAGGACTACTATAAACTTGATGAATGTTAGAATGTCGAGGTTTTTAGGAAAAAAAGGGATACAGTGACATAAGATTAGATTACAGAAAAGATTAGGATGACAGAGGTTGGAAAGGAACATTCAGAAGTTGCTTAAAAATTGTGGACATTGGGATGCAGGAAGGGGGGGTATGGGGGAGTCCTGGAAAAGAGGTTTATGAAAAAATGCTATGAAACTATACGTGTTTGTATGTCTTTTTAGTTGTTTGTTTGTCTTTAAAAATTTGTAAAATCAATAAAAAATTTATTAAAAAAAACAAAAAAAACCAGAATCTGCAGTTTTATTGCACCCAAATGGCAAAAAATGCAGAGTGCTCTGTCTCGGAGCTGGAAAATCAATAAAAAATTTTGAAACCCCCCCAGAAACATTGAAAATCTCATTTTCTTTAGGAAAACAAGGAGAACAGGGGATTAACCTCATGCTCTGAAAAGGCTGCAAAACAAAGATCATGCATAAATTGTGCCTAAGGAAGGTTCTAAACAGCTGAGGGGTGTAGGTTGGTCCTGCTGCTAGTACCCTTCTGGCTTTTAAGAGCCGCAAAACTGCCGCAACAACCGCAACAAACGAGGGTTGTTTAAAAGATAGGGAATATAGAATGCAAAATGGTTGACAATTCAGACTGCCTGCTCTGGTCCAGTCCTGTACTGACAGTACCTTCCCAGAGTATGATATTGTGATGTTTCCTTTGGAGGTCTTTAAGCAGAGGCTTGACAACCATATGTCAGGAGTGCTCTGATGGTGTTTCCTGCTTGGCAGGGGGTTGGACTCGATGGCCCTTCTGGTCTCTTCCAACTCTATGATTCTATGATTCTATGATCTCAGCCGTTCAAACAGTGGGTGGCACCAGTCGCAGATAAAGTGCCTTTGCCCGTGCAAGTGGGAGTTGGCCCCCTTCACACCTTTTGGACTTGGGAGCTTTCAGTGTGTTAAAAGGTCATTGTCCGCCTAGTCATAGGAGGAAGGATGGAGGGAGTATTAAGTTTCTGCTTGCCCTCTGATGGTCAGATGACTTTCTGTTGAAATTTAGACTTTCAACCCAATTGAAATATACTCAGAGTCGAGAGTGGATTTCATGCTCTTTATTCAGCTCATGGTGGTGAGGAGGGAATGGAAGTCCCCTCAAAGTATCTGCTTTATATACATTATTTACACAATGGGCTGCACGTGATTGGCTAATTCCGGAATTCTCCTGTAGGCCAGTCAGGTTGTGGATTCACTTCTATCTGGAGCTGGATTGGGTGGCTCCTGCCAACCAATCATACTGCTGCATTGTTCTAGGACCAATCAGACTGCTGCATTCTGAATCCTATTGTTCTAGGACCAATCAGACTGCTGCATTTTGGAGCCTATTGTTCTAGGACCAATCAGACTGCTGCATTCTAAATCCTATTGTTCTAGGACCAATCAGACTGCTGCATTTTGGAGCCTATTGTTCTAGGACCAATCAGACTGCTGCAGTTTGGATCCTATTCAACTCAGTACATAACAATTCTGAATCCTATTGTTCTAGGTCCAATCAGACTGCTGCAGCTTGGATCCTATTCAACTCAGTACATAACCACAGTTCAAGAAGGACACTGACAAACTGGAACGTGTCCAGAGGAGGGCAACCAAAATGGTCAAAGGCCTGGAAACGATGCCTTATGAGGAACGGCTAAGGGAGCTGGGCATGTTTAGCCTGGAGAAGAGGAGGTTAAGGGGTGATATGATAGCCATGCTCAAATATATAAAAGGATGTCACATAGAGGAGGGAGAAAGGTTGTTTTCTGCTGCTCCAGAGAAGCGGACACGGAGCAATGGATCCAAACTACAAGAAAGAAGATTCCACCTAAACAGTAGGAAGAACTTCCTGACAGTAAGAGCTGTTCGACAGTGGAATTTGCTGCCAAGGAGTGTGGTGGAGTCTCCTACTTTGGAGGTCTTTAAGCAGAGGCTTGACAACCATATGTCAGGAGTGCTCTGATGGTGTTTCCTGCTTGGCAGGGGGTTGGACTCAATGGCCCTTGTGGTCTCTTCCAACTCTATGATTCTATGATTCTATAACACCCCTCCCCTCTAAGTTCCAGTCCTGTCCGGGAGGTTGCATTCATAGTCCTCAAGGTACACCTACGGCCTACGTGTGCGTTGCAGCCTGGGGTGTTCCCTGGTCCGGGGTTCAGGTTCTGGCTTGTGTTCCAATGATGCTGGCTGTGATGGGGCCGTTTGGTCTCCTTGTCCTTGTCGATTTGTACGTAGTTCCGCTCGGTTGCGTTGAGTGTCTGGGAAAAGTATGCCACCGGTACCTCTCTTCCATCCGGGAGTCCCAGGACAGCGCCGATGCCATAGGGCGAGGCGTCGCATGCTAGCACCACCGGCAGCCTCTCATCGAAGTGTGCCAAGACCGCGTTTGAGACAAGCAAGTCCTTGACTGCCTGGAATGCGGCCTCCTGGCGCTGGCCCCACACCCAAGGAGCCCGCTTGTCCAGGAGTCTGTGTAGGGGCTCCGCTACCGCCGCCTTGTGGGGAAGGAAGGAATGGTAAAAGTTCAATAGTCCCAAGAAGGCCTGAAGTTCAGTCTTGCTCTTGGGCGCTGGGGCATCACAAATGGCCCGTACCTTGTCCCCAGTTGGGTGGACCCCTTCTGCGTCCACCATAAATCCCAGAAAGTCCACCTGAGGCAATCCTAGTAGACATTTTTCCCGCTTCACCTTGAGACCCGCCGTCTGGAAACGCTGCAGAACGGTGCGGAGGCGGTCCTCAAACTCCTCTGGTGTGAGCCAAGCAATCAACACATCATCGAAGAAGGGGGTGACGCCAGGAATCCCTTTAAGGAGAGAGTCCATTAGATTCTGGAATATTCCTGGTGCCACGCTGACACCGAATTGCAGCCGCTTTACCCTGAACGCTCCTCTGTGCGTCACAGTCGTCTGTGCCTCTGCTGTGGCAGCTGTTGATATGCTTGGGCCAAGTCCAGCTTGCCAAAAATTTTTGACCCAGCCAGGGTGGCAAGGACATGGCTGACCACTGGCACTGGGTATGCATGGGCCGTGAGGGCCTTGTTTATGGTACATTTGTACCATTAGGCTGGACGGGTGTGAGGATTGGGGTTTCCCAGGGGGCATTAGGCTCCAGCACTCCTTGCTCCACGAGCCGGTCCAATTCCTCGTCTATACGAGGTTTCAGGGCAAACGGGACCCAGCGGGCCTTGAGCCTGACAGGTCGTACTGCGGGGTCAAGCTGTAGAGCAATGGGGGGCGTATACTGTCCCAATTTCCCATCGAAAACCCCCGGAAATCTTGGCATCTTGGCAAATTGCCCTGCCGTCCAGCCAGCGCTTCCCCTGCGCAGCTCTGCTCGGAAGCCTGAAGCTGACCTAGGCAGGGGGGGCAGAGTGCACGCAGCGAGAAACTGTTGCTGTACGTGTGTGTAAACATAAATCAGGCTTTCACGCACGGTGTCTTCCTTATCTTCTAAAAGTCTTTATTCGTGTAGAAAAACAGCTCTTAAATCTCTCCGGGCGACAACTCACACGTCTTGCGTCCTCTCTCCGCAAAAACGAAACAGAACTGAACTCAGGAAACACTCCCCTCAGTAAACTCAACCACACCTCAGAATGTAAGACGTCACACAGAACCTCTTAACCCTGTAGGTTCTGATTCTCTCCACAGGAAATTCCTTGCATATGGCGTCCACGTCCACTTGTAAGCTAGTGTGGTTCACCCCGGTGACGGCTAGCCCCAGTGGTCCAAACTATGCCAATCCCAGTAAGCTAATGTAGGGGCCCTTGACCACAAGCAAGTCCAGTTGCCGCGTCCACCCTCGATATTGCACCCTGAAGGTCCCCACCCCCATTGTGGGGACCTTACGTTTCTGGAAGTCCCGGAGGGTGAATGGGGCCGGCCTGAGTTTGGGACCCCCAGTAGGACACAGTTTCTTTAAGGTCCTTGCCGAGATTATGGATAGAGTTGAACCCATGTCAAGCTCCATGTGGCACGGGGCCCCCTCTATCTGTACCTCTACATAAATTTTCTCTACATTGGGGTGGGGCAACTGGTATACCTGGAAGTCTGTGAGCTCTGTCGAGTTGCCTTGGTGCGTTGGGCCCTGGGACCTGGAGCTCTTCGATTGGTCATCTGATGCCTGGCGTCGGGTGGGCCGAGCCCGACACACCCGGGCGATATGTCCCAATTTTCTGCACTGCCTGCACTCTGCGTTGCGGAAACGGCAGGTCCTCTTCTCGTGACTCTCCCCGCAGCTTGCGCAGTTCCCTCCTTCTCGTTGAGGCAGCTGTGGTCTGTGTGCTGCTTGAGTGCGCTGCTGTACTCGGTGCACCTCCTCCCTGTCAGATCCTGAGTCGTCGGTGAGGTCTTCGTGGTGGACCCTCGGTTGGGACAGCAGGCTTGGTTCGTGCCTCTTGCGTCGACCTCTCGGCAGCTTCTGTTGCCAGGGCCTCCTCCAGGGCGACCTGGAACGTTAGGTCCTTCTTAGCGTAGAGGCGTCGTTGCAGCTTCTCATCCTTCAGGCCACCGACGAGGCGGTCACAAAGCATGTTCTCCAATTCTGAGAAGTTGCAGAACCGAGCAGCTTGGCGGAGAGGTCACAAACCCAGTTATGGTTTCCCCAGGGGCTTGCCGCTTTGCGTAGAAGGCATTTCGACGAGCCACCACTGAGGGCTACGGCGAAAAGTGCCCCTTCAGCCGTTCCATTATTGTTTTGTATGGAACAGTAGCGACGTCTTCAGGCGCAAGGAGAGTCCGGGCGATTTCAAACGTCTCCTCTCCGCAGACGCTGAAGAATATCGCCCTCTTCTTGGCATCTTCTTCGTCGGTGACCCCTTTGGCTTCTAGGAGGAAGGTGAAACGGGAGGCATACTGTCAGAGCTGCTCCCAGATCCTAGCTCACCGAGGATCATGCTAGCCAGCGTTCACTTTATAAAAGTCTTTATTGAGTTACAGTTTCCATTTCCAAGCTGCCGCGTGCAGCTCTACATCTTATAAGCTAGACCGGCGAAGCTCCGTCTGAGTCTCCGCCCCCTGTACACCAACTTAATACCCTAGCCTTACTCCACCTTTTCCGCCTGACCGTTCTTCTCTGGGTCCCTCTGCCCCCCGTGGTCTCTTCCTTCCTGGACTCTTCTGACGCTGAACCCCGGGACCCTTCTGTCTCCTTGCGTCGGGCTTTAGGACCTGGCTCCCTTTCCGGGCTGCTTACTGCGCCGCCTTCCTGCGCATTTGAACTTGGCGCGCGCGCCCAACCTTCCACTTTCCGCTTGACCGTTTCTTCGCTCCCCGATGGAGGTGTGGCCACTCCTGACTCATGCCCTCCCCCCTGCGGCGAGCTTCCGGAGCTCGATACCTGGCGCCCTTCCTCTCCACTGCGCTCTGTTGGGGACGCTGGCCCCGATTTCCAACTGCTGCCCTCTGAACCCCCTCTGGACCCTTCTTCCTGGGGTGTCCCCCTAGGCTCCCCCCTTGCTCTGGCCACTGGCGCTCCTTTCTGTGAATCTTCTGATTCACTGGAAAGACTCGGAGATCTCGGGTCGTCGTCATCACTCATCTTTTCTTCGGACTCCTCCCCCTCGCTCTCTGTTTCCTCCCTTGCCCTCGCCTCTGCTCCTGAACCCCTGACATCCATCCCCCCTCGAAGCCCCCCTTTCCCCCCTCCCCTCCTTCCGGTGCGGGTACTGGGTGCTGCAGTGTCATGGGGGCGAATGCCGGATACAGTTCGCTCCCCTTGGCGGGCCTCCAACTGAAGACTTCCGGTTCTTCCTCCCTGCGCTCGTCGACAACGGTCACCTCCGCTTCCATCTCTGTGCCTCCGTGCTCGAACCCAAGATCCTCCCCGTACATGTCCACGTCCGTCTCCGCCTCAGTCGTTCCCGGGTCCGTCGCTCGACCTGGAACCTCCAGCCACTTCCTGTGCCACTGTTCCTCTGGTCTATCGTCCCACCAATACGAGGCATCCGAGGCCGATCCCGAGGGTGATTCTTCCGGGGAGTGTGTGTCCAGTGAATGTTCCACTTCCGAGTCAAACCCGTGGAACGTGCTGGCTGAAAGCGTCGGTGTGAAAAGCCAGTCGTCGAAAAAGTCTGCTGGCATGGGCCTGTGTGGGAAGAGGGCATGAAATTCGTCCTTGAGCAGAGGGTCTTCCAAAGCGTAACCTTGCACCCAGCAATTGGCACTGGCCGGGGTGCCCTCCCTGGCGAGAAGGTATTCTACTCCCTCTTCCCCCCATCTAGAGTCCAAAATCTCTGTGACCTCGTTGATGGGCTCCTCCTGTGGCACTCCCCCTTGCTCGGTCCCCTCTCGGAGCGGACTCGGTGCCGTTCCTGGTTCCTGAAATCTGTGCGGTGTCTTGTATGGAGTGAGCACCGATCTGTGGAACACCGGATGCATCCTGGATCCCTCCGGAAGTGTCAGCCTGAAGGCCACCGGGTTGACCTGCGCTTCGACTTGGTAGGGCCCTAGTTGTTTATGCCCTAGCTTCTTCTTCGCTAACGACCTGGCCGGCACTGCGTGGGCTGCCAACCAGACCCAGTCTCCCACTTGGATCTCTTCGCCAACCCTCCTGTGTTTGTCCGCTTGCACCTTGTATGCGTGTTTAGCCAGCTCCAGGTGCCACCGAAGCTGATCGTGGACCTCCTGCAACTCCGACGCGAACGCGCCTCCTGTCTGCGGCTCCCCCTCCCCCATTCTTTCCAGTCCCGGGAAGGTTCTGGGGTGCCTTCCGTTGTTGGCGAAGAACGGCGTCACCCCCGTGGACACGTGCTTCGTGTTGTTGTAGGCGAACTCGGCGAGGGGCAGGTAATCCACCCACGTTGCAGGCTGTTGATTCGCATAACATCTCAGGTACTGCTGCATGATGGCATTGACCCGCTCCGCTTGCCCGTTGGTCTGCGGGTGTCTAGCCGACGCCAGGTTGATCTTGACGTTCAGGAAGCCCATCAGCTTCTGCCAGAAGTTCGAGATGAACTGCCGCCCCCGGTCAGACAGTATAGACCGCGGCAGACCGTGAACCTTGAACACGTGATCTATGAACAGTTTGGCGGTTTGTTCCGCCGTGGCCACCTTCGCACACGGAATGAAATGTGCCATCTTGGAGAACAAGTCCACCACCACTAGCACTGCTGTCTTGCCCCTCGAGCTGGGCAGATCCGTGACAAAGTCCAGGGCCACTCTCTCCCATAGTTCGAACGGGGATTGCAGCGGTTCCAGCAGTCCCGCCGGCGGTCTGTGTACTGGTTTGGCCCTCTGGCAGGTGTCGCACCTCGCCACGTAGTCCGCGACTTCCCCTCTCATTCTGGGCCACCAGAAGTCTCTGGCGACTAATTCCATCGTCTTCTCTGTGCCAAAGTGCCCGGCAGTGGGCGCGTCGTGCAACTGCTGCAGTACCTTGGCGCGAAGATCGTCTCCCGGCACGTAGATGGCCCCTTTACGGAGGAGTAATCCATCGCGAACCTGGAACTCGCCGGTCGCCGCCGTGCCCTTGTGCACCTCTGCCATCTTCGCTCGCGCGAAGGAATCGTCCTGCAACGCACGCCGTACCGCCTCCAGGTCAACAGTCGCCGAAGCGCACGCCCACGCTGTCGGTGCGAAGATGTGCATGGCCGCCGCTGGCGTCGCCTCCTCGAGGTATTGCGGTTTACGGGATAGGGCGTCCACCATGACGTTGGTGTCCCCCGGGACATACTCTATACGGAAGTCGAAGTCCGCAAAGAACTCTGCCCAACGTATCTGCCTCTGGTTCAGGAACCGCGCCATGCGCCAGTGCTCCAGATTCCTGTGGTCCGTGCAGACCTGTACTGTGTGCTTGGCTCCGATCAGGAAGTGCCTCCACGCCTTGAATGCGGCATGAATGGCCAACAACTCCCTGTCCCAGATGGTGTAGTTCTGTTCCGACTTGGTGAGCTTCCTGGAGTAGAACGCTCCCGGTCTCCAAGCCCCCTGCGGGTCTTGCTGCAACAGAACTGCTCCCACGGCTCTGTCCGAGGCGTCCGTCTCCACCCTCATCGGTCTGCTGGGGTTGACGTGTAGTAGCTGCTCCTCCGACGCGAAGAGACGCTTGAGTGCCTGAAAGGACTGCTCCGCCTGCTCCGTCCAGATGAACTTCTTCTTCTTGGAGCTGAGCGTGTCTGTGATGGCCGCCGTCTGCATCGCAAACCCCTTGATAAACTTGCGATAGAAGTTCGCAAAGCCGACAAACCGCTGGACCTCCTTCCGGTTGCGCGGGCTTTTCCAATCCAACACCGCGCGAACCTTGGCGCTGTCCATGGCGAGCCCCTTGTCTGACAACCTGTAGCCCAGGAAATCCACCTCCGACACGTCGAACTGGCACTTTTCCAGCTTGGCGTAGAGCCTATGCTGCTGCAGTCTGCTCAGCACTTCCTTGACGTCTCTGTCGTGATCCTGCTGCGAGTCAGAAAAGATCAGTATGTCATCCAGGAAACAGACACACTTCTTGTAGAGGAGCCCCACCAACACGTGATGCATGAAAGCTTGAAAACAGTGGGAGCCATTTTGCAATCCAAAAGGCATAACTCTGTATTCGTAGGTGCCCAGGGGCGTGAACATGGCTGTCTTCCACTCATCTCCTTCCCGCATGCGAATGAGGTTGTACGCCCCTTGCAGGTCCAACTTGGTGAAGACGCGTCCTTTGCGCACCGTCGCGAGGAGGTCGTCGATCCTGGGCATGGGGAAATCCGATGGCTTGGTCAAAGCGTTTAAGGTCCGATAGTCCACCACGAGCCTTTTTTGGGGCGTGTCTTTCTTCTTGACAAAGAATACAGGACTGCCCCCCACTGCCTTGGACTCTCGGATGAAACCGCGCTCCAAATTGTGATCTATGAACTCTTTGAGTTCCTGTAGTTCGTCCTCAGACATGGAATACAGCTTCCCTTTTGGCAACGCCGCCCCTGGCAGGAGGTCAATCTTGCAGTCGTATGGTCTGTGGGGGGGGGGGGTAGCTTGTCCGCCTCCTTCTCGCAGAAAACCTCCAAAAATTCTGCGTACTTGTGGGGAACTGCTTGCAGCGTCCCCAGCTGCAGCTGTGACTCCTCTTCCTCTCCTTCCTGCCGGGGCAGGATGCAGTGTTCAGCACAATAGGAAGAGCCGAAGGTCAGCTGTCTCTGGTACCAAGCCAGCGTCGGGCTGTGCTTGTCCAGCCAACTCATGCCCAATACAATAGGCGTGTCCGATAGTTGAGTGACATTAAAGCTGATGACTTCCCTGTGATTTCCAAGTCGCATCACCATTGGTGGCGTTTGCTTCACCACCTGCCCCCCGAGCAGCTCCCTGCCATCCACCGTGACGACCTGCAGGGGCAGTGTGGCAGGCAGCAACTGTATAGCGTGCCGGTCAACAAAGTCTTGCCCTATAAAGTCCGCATTGCTTCCTGAGTCAATGGTGATCGGCACGTCCATGGTGATTCCATTGGGCAGCTGGAGCGATGCGGTGAGCCGCACTACTGGTTTGGGCGGGAGGGGGTCTGTGGGCTGCAAAATCTCTGGGGACTGCTTCACTGACTCGTCTGGCCGGGCCCCAGTGCCTCTGTCTCCAGCCAGACTCCGTCGTTTCCCTGCTGTGGTTCTCCTTGCTGAGTAGCTGCAGTTACCATTGCTGAGGCTGCAGTGTGCTTGTGGAGCCTCTGGGAACACTCTTTCGCCATGTGCTGGGGACTGTCGCAGATGTAACACTTCCGGTTCCCTCTAGGAGGCTTCGCTTTCACTGCTCCCGGTGCTAGGGCTCTGTTTACTGACTGAGCCCTTGCACCTCCAACCTCCATAGGTTCCGCTCCTCCGCCTGGCGGAGGCGTGGATTGCGCACGCGCTGCTTCTCTGGGAACGAAGGAGTAGCCTCTGGCTGGTTCGCGCCCTCCACGCCCTTCGTCCCTGCTCCATGGACGTTCTTCCAGACGCACCCCGACCGCCAGCGCCCTCTGAACGATCTCCTGCGTGCTCCGGGGTCTCTCCCCCCTCGCAATTTCGTCTTTAACCGCGCCGCTCAAGCCTTCCCAAAACAGGTCTCTGACTGGAGCCGAATCTCTGTCCCATTCCAGGGCACTGACCAATGCAAAAAAGCGGGCATGATACTGCCTTACACTGGCCCTCCCCTGCTTCAGTCCATGTATCTCCTTCCGGGCAAGATCCACGTCTATGCTTGATAAAAAACACCCATCCATCGCTTTAATGAAGGCATTTGCATTTTGGAGCGCCGGATCCTTATCTCTCCACAAATTGCGCAGCCATGCTTTAGCATCTCCATGCAAATGGGACATGATAAACCCCACCTTCTCTTGCTCATCTCTAAAGTCCTTGTCCAGCAGTTGCAGGGCACACTTTACATCTGCTCTAAAGTTGGGGTACTGTTGTAAATTCCCATCGAAGTGAGAGACTAGACCGCCTGCTCGTCTCCCCAACCCAATCCCCTCCGGTTTGGGTGTCAGTTGCCCTTGCTTCGTAAGCATTTCCAACCTGATCTGGAGATCCCTGTAGGCGGCAGCTGCATCCTCCTCTCTCTTCCTGGATGCAAGTATCTCGGCATTCAGTTGTGTCACTGCTTCTCTGAGATCCGCTATCTGCTGTTCGGCCGTCATCTTGTCTGCCGTTCGTGAGCTTGCAAGTAGGCACCAGCCTTCTCTCCTCTCCGCGAGGCTTTAGGTGCCAAAAACTTGGAGACGGAGCTTACTGTCAGAGCTGCTCCCAGATCCTAGCTCACCGAGGATCACGCTAGCCAGCGTTCACTTTATAAAAGTCTTTATTGAGTTACAGTTTCCATTTCCAAGCTGCCGTGTGCAGCTCTACGTCTTATAAGCTAGACCAGCGAAGCTCCGTCTGAGTCTCCGCCCCCTGTACACCAACTTAATACCCTAGCCTTCCTCCACCTTTTCTGCCTGACCGTTCTTCTCTGGGTCCCTCTGCCCCCCGTGGTCTCTTCCTTCCTGGACTCTTCTGACGCTGACCCCCCGGACCCTTCTGTCTCCTTGCGTCGGGCTTTAGGACCTGGCTCCCTTTCCGGGCTGCTTACTGCGCCGCCTTCCTGTGCATTTGAACTTGGCACGCGCGCCCAACCTTCCACTTTCCGCTTGACCGTTTCTTCGCTCCCCGATGGAGGTGTGGCCACTCCTGACTCATGCCCTCCCCCCTGCGGCGAGCTTCCGGAGCTCGATACCTGGCGCCCTTCCTCTCCACTGCGCTCTGTTGGGGACGCTGGCCCCGATTTCCAACTGCTGCCCTCTGAACCCCCTCTGGACCCTTCTTCCTGGGGTGTCCCCCTAGGCTCCCCCCTTGCTCTGGCCACTGGCGCTCCTTTCTGTGAATCTTCTGATTCACTGGAAAGACTCGGAGATCTCGGGTCGTCGTCATCACTCATCTTTTCTTCGGACTCCTCCCCCTCGCTCTCTGTTTCCTCCCTTGCCCTCGCCTCTGCTCCTGAAACCCTGACACATACGCTTCCCAGTCTCCGGATGCTGGGTTGAACGGCGAGAAGCTGCTGTTGGTTGCCGTTCTTAGTTCCTTGGGTCCCGGAGCTGAAGCCTGGATACACGGTGCGAGGCAGCGGTGCGGCAGGTGGCGGTGCCGCGGTGCTGTGTGTGGTGGTCAGCTCAGCGGGATCCCATCCTCGTCGCCAGTGAAATATACTCAGAGTCGAGAGTGGATTTCATGCTCTTTATTCAGCTCATGGTGGTGAGGAGGGAATGGAAGTCCCCTCAAAGTATCTGCTTTATATACATTATTTACACAATGGGCTGCACGTGATTGGCTAATTCCGGAATTCTCCTGTAGGCCAATTGGGTTGTGGATTCACTTCTATCTGGAGCTGGATTGGGTGGCTCCTGCCAACCAATCATACTGCTGCATTGTTCTAGGACCAATCAGACTGCTGCATTCTGAATCCTATTGTTCTAGGACCAATCAGACTGCTGCATTTTGGAGCCTATTGTTCTAGGACCAATCAGACTGCTGCATTTTGGATCCTATTCAACTCAGTACATAACACCACTTTTCAACTTTCTAGAGGCAAGGGACCTATTAGGATTATCCGCCTCTGGAGGCTGGTGTATCTAATGGGTTTCCAGGTAACGCTGAGGTTTTTTTCTGTGATATGACTGGCACTCCTATCAAAGCCCTGGCCAGCCTCTGGAACATCTGAATGGCTCAGGCTTTTGACATGATCACTTCTGAGCATCCTCTCCCACTTGACTCCTTGGTATACTGCAGAACTTAGGGAAAGGAAACAAGTTGAAAGATGGAGGAAAGATCTGGCTGAATACAACTGAACAGTGGTGTGGGCTCATCATTAAGCATACATAGTGGTACTGAAGATAGCAGTATACTCAGCTACAAGTGATCGCTAATGAAGAAGAAAGACAGTCCGACTCAAGGAGGTGGTGGAACCAATGGTAGCTATGTGTAAGCACTGTGACTTGTTTGCAAAGCATTTTGAGGATAAAACCACTTGCATCCGCTGGGATCTTGACTCTGCTGTTATAGCAGATGAGTCTCATGGGTGTCCAGAGCACTGTCTAGTCCTGTTGTTTTGGATAATTTTCAGATAGTAAGGCTTGAGGATGTGGACAAGGTGTTTGTATTAGTCAGGGTAACGACTTGTGCTTCGGACTCTTGCCCTTCTTGGCTGATAAAAAGTAGCGGGGGTGGTGGTAATTGACTGGGCCAGGAAGAGTGTTCCTATTTCCATCTGAAATGCAGGACGGCATAACATTCTGATCCAAGTTTCATTCAGAAAACATTATCCATAATATCAGCAGCAGGCTGCTGCAATCAAATTGGCCAGTCAGAATGGAAAATCCTATTTTAACAAAACCAATAAAAGAGAGCGGCAATACTATTTTCTTGTTTCCCTTGTTCAACTACAATTCCATAAAACAGTGGATTTGCAGGTTCTCATTAATAAAAAATAAATAAAGGGTGTGAGGGGTGGGTGGGATCGATGTGCCTATACTTCTTAAATCCACCCCTGGGCCTTTTCTATACTGAAAATAGTGTTAATTTGTTCCCCTTCCACTGCTGTAAATATTGCTCCCTTAGAAAATAAGTGATTTGTTTGACTGGAACAAAATCCATCTTGTGTCTCCAAGTGGTTTAGGGTTGTATGATCTATGTCTGGATTGGCCCACTTAATGCTATTTATTGCTCTATGAATGATATTAAGATGGATTTCTTAAGTGTGGTGGAATTACCTTTTCTTCTTTTGTGCAATTTTTACTTGCCATAGCAAACAAGACTTTGTCCATGTACCCATATAAAATAACTATTATCGTTCTTTTCCTCTGCATTTTTAAAGCATAAATATTATTGGCTTTGAGGCAACAATGACAGAATGTGCTGACATCAGAAAAATGCCAGCTCCAGCCCAACCAGAAGTAAAATGTATAGGGCATATTGAGAGATGGGTGGCAAAGCTGTGCATATGCTTTGTCCTCCCCGGCAGTATATATTGTGGGAGAGTAGCTAGAGGAAGCAGAGAAAAGCTCCAACCAATATTATTTTTTCTATATTTTTTTTTAATTTTGGAGTTTGCTTGTTTATTTTAAATTCAATTTGTAAAGGTCCCTTTAGAAACGAAAAGATACAAACACAAGTTAAGCACACAGTTTGCTTTTAGTTCAACGCTTTCTTCATCCATCAATTTTACCTGTGATGGGATGATTAGCTGCTTGTGCGTAAAATCGTGCTCCCTCAGAGTTTGTGCCACTCCACAAACCTCTGTGTGTGACAGAGCTCCACAAACATGTCTGCCCTAGTCACTTGTAGATTCCGACAGTGGTTGTTTTCGGAATCGTCTCCAACATAAGAGCTCCTTAACGGAAACCCGCCTTCTGGACTCACGGCGTGACAGTTTCCGTCGAGGCGTGGGTCTCCCTATGGGAGCTTCAGATACCTCCCCACTGTTCTCGCTGGAAGCGTCTCTGAGCCCTCCCTCCTGCTCGCATTCCCTCAGAGATCCACTCCTCCCCCTGCTGGTTCCTGCTTCAGCTGTTGAGTCTCTTCCTTCCTCCCTGAGCCCCTCCACCACCTGTCCCTCCGATGGCAGTTCCCTGACATCCACCTCCCCTCCAGGGCCCCCCTCACCCCCTCCCATTTCCTCTCCTCTGGGAGGTGAAGAGGTAAAACCCCGAAAAGAATCTTCTTCATCTTCAGACGTCTCGAACAATTCCCTCCATCGATCACCGTCCTGGCTCGCTGAATCCTCCTCCTCCTCAGAATCTGTGAACCCCTCCAACTCCTCTTCTTCGTCGGTGGTGGCAAAGTATTCCCTCCGGAACCTCGCTACAGGCTGAGGTTTACGTGGGAACCTCTGATGAAAAGTTTCTATTAAAACTTCGTCATTGACATCCTCTGCCCTAACCCAGGTGTTTTCCGACTCCGGTTCCCCTTCCCACATTACCAAATACTCTACTTGATCTCCCTTCCACCTGGAATCGAGGATCTCCGCTACATTGTAGCTTTGTTCCCTTTCCTCCATTGCTGGTCCCCGAGTGACCCTCCCTTCTCTGTCCCCTTTATACAGTGACAGCAATGACCTGTGGAAAACTGGGTGCAGCTTCATGTGGTTCGGTAACCGGAGTCTGAAAGCCACTGGATTGACCTGTTGTGTGATTTCAAATGGGCCCAGTCTTTTGGGTCTTAACTTCTTACAACCCCCTTTGAAGGGTAACCCTTGGGTTGACAGCCACACTTGGTCCCCCACCCTAATGGTTTCACCTTCTCTCCTGTGTTTGTCTGCCTGCCTCTTATATTCCTCCTTGGCCCTGTCTAAGTTAAGTTGGAGCTGGCGATGGATAGCTTCCATTTCTTCTACGAACTGTTCGGCAGCTGGAACGCTCCATCTCTCCCCTTCCCCCCCTGGGAAAGCCCTGGGATGGCACCCGTAATTTGCCAAAAAGGGGCTCATCCCCGTGGACACGTTCTCCGCATTGTTGTAGGCAAATTCCGCCAATGCCAACTTCTCCACCCAATCATTCTCTCTGTCATTGACGTAACACCTCAAATATTGTTGGAGGATGCCATTGGCTCTTTCCGCCTGCCCATTGGTTTCAGGATGCCGGGCAGTCGAGAAATTTACCTCTACATGCAGTAAGCTCATGAGCTTCCTCCAGAACCTGGAAGTAAATTGTTTCCCCCGGTCTGAAACCACCCTCAAGGGGGCGCCATGCAACCTAAACACATTTTCTACAAACAATTTAGCGGTTTCTTCTGCCGTGACCGCATGCGAGCAGGCTATAAAGTGTGCCATTTTGGTTAACAGGTCTACCACAACCATGATGGCTGTTTTCCCTCTGGACCTTGGCAGATCAGTCATGAAATCTATAGCCACTGCTTCCCATGGTCTTTCTGGTGTGGGTAGCGGTTCTAATAACCCTGCCGGCGCCCGCCTTTCCCCTTTGGCTCGCTGGCATTGGTCACAACTCCTCACATACTCCCGCACGTCTTCCCTGACCTTAGGCCACCAAAATTCCCTGGTCACCAGCCACATGGTTCTGTGTTGCCCAAAATGCCCCGCTGTGGGGCTATCGTGCAGCTGCTTGAGTACCTTCCCCCTCAACTCTCCTTCAGGTATATATAACGCTCCCTTGTAGTACAACGCCCCGTTTCTCTCCTCAAAACCTCCGGGTTTATCTCCCTCCCTCCTGAGTCCCCTGAGTTTGTCCTGTGCGTATTCATCGTTCTCCGTTCCCTCTACCAGTTCTCTTTGCCCCACCAATGCCGCCCCACACACCCAGCGGTCCTCTGGAATGACATGTCTCTCTTCGGGTGCTCCCTCCCCCTCCAAATATTCAGGTTTACGTGAGAGAGCGTCCGCCCTAACGTTCTCTGGGCCTGGCACATAACAAATCTCAAAGTTAAATCTGGAGAACTCCTGGGCCCATCTCAACTGCCGTTGGTTGAGCACTCGTGCCATTCTCCAATACTCTAGGTTCTTGTGGTCAGTGCACACTTGCACCTTATGTTGTGCGCCAATCAGCAGGTGCCTCCATCTCCGAAAAGCCTCATGGATAGCAAGAAGTTCTCGATCGTACACCGTGTAGTTCCTCTCGGATTTGTTCAGCTTTCGCGAAAAGAAAGCACACGGTCTCCACTCTGACTCCTCCCCCCCTGGCTGCAGGAGAAGCACCGCCCCAATGGCTCTGTCTGATGCGTCTGTTTCGACTCTCATCTTTTTTTGTAAATCCACATGCAGAAGTTGTTCTTCAGAGGCGAAGGCCCTTTTTAGCTGCTCAAAAGCTCGCTCCGCCTCCTCAGTCCAAACAAATTTCTTCTTACTGCTGAGACAGTCCGTTATGGGCGCCGTCAGGTGGGCAAAGTTTCGGATGAACTTACGGTAAAAGTTCCCAAACCCTAGGAACCTCTGCACATCCTTCTTTGTTTTGGGAGTTTTCCATTCCAGCACTGCCTGGACCTTGCCGGGATCCATAGCCAATCCCTTGTCTGACAGGCGGTACCCCAGGAACTCCACCTCCTTGGTATGAAACTGACACTTCTCCAGTTTCACCCACAGCCGGTTGTCTAGCAGCCTGCACAACACTTCTCTGACGTCTCTCACATGCTGCTCCTCATTCTCAGAATACACCAACACGTCATCCAGGAAGGCCACACAATTCTTGTAAAGCAAAGGCCCTAGTACGTGGTTCATCAGCGATTGAAAGCACGCTGAGCCTGCTTGTAATCCAAATGGCATAACGAGATATTCAAATGCCCCCAAAGGGGTGAACATGGTGGTTTTCCATTCATCCCCTTTCCTTATACGTATCAGATTGTACGCCCCCCTTAGGTCCAGCTTGGTAAAAATCTTTCCCTTCCGCACCCTGTTCAAAATGTCATCTATTCTAGGCATGGGAAAGGCCAATGGTTCTGACACTGCGTTTAAGGCCCTGAAATCACACACAAGTCTCGGCTTGTCCGTGTTTTTTTTATCCACAAAAAACACTGGACTCCCCCCCACTGCCCTTGACTCTCTGATGAAACCCCTCTTCAGGTTCTTGTCAATGAATTCTCGTAACTCCTGCATTTCTCTGTCTGACATGGCATACAACTTGCCTACAGGAAGCTGTGCCCCAGGGAGTAAATTGATTTGACAATCAAAGGGTCTATGCGGGGGTAGTTGGTCAGCTTCCCTTTCGCTGAACACGTCGCTAAGATCTGCGTATTGTTGTGGTACCTTCACTTTCTCCGTTACTTCCGTCCCTGCTAGGGTAGCTTGGGCTCCTGCTGAACCCTTTCCCTCCCTGCAGTGTTCTAAGCAATGTGCGGAACCAAAGGAAACCACTCTCTGATGCCAGCCCACCAGTGGATCATGTAACGCCAGCCAGCTCATCCCCAAAATAATGGGAGCCCCTCCCAAGGTAGCCACATTAAACGCTATCAGTTCCGTGTGCCTTGCCACCTTCATTGTCATTGGGACGGTCTGCAAGCTGACTTCCCCTCCCAACAGCTCCCTGCCATCGATCGTGGTCACCTGTAGGGGGTTGCTTAAAGGGATCGTCTGTATCTGGTGTTCAGCTGCAAACTCCTTGCTCATGAAATTGCAGGAGCTGCCTGAGTCCAACAGCGCCTTAATCTTCAGAGGGTATCCGTTTTGCAACTCTAGTGACACCTCTATCACTAGGGCAGGTTTGGGGGGTTCTGGCGTGGGCACTTTCACTGCTCTTTGGCCTGGCTGCTGTGCCCTGACGGTGGCAGCCAGGCGTTGGCTTTTACTTGCTCCGATATCTCTTCCACTCCTCCCTCAAGAGCTCCCACCATTCCTTGCCATTCCTTCCTCTGGGGGCAGACTCTGGCAAAGTGACCTGGCTGTTGGCAGAGATAGCATTTCCGGGCGCCTTTTCCCTCCTTCCTACCCCCTTCGCTGGGCTTTGAAACTGCGCGCGCGCGCGCGCTGTTCCGATTTCCATCGGCTCTGCCGGCGGGAAAGCTGGCTCAGGAATGTCTGGAATGCGGAACTCCTTCCAACGTTCCCCTTTACCTTCCCGCCTCTCCAAGGCTCTTGCCTCCTGGCGCGCTCCTATGGTCAGCGCAGATTTGGTCAGCTGATCCATAGACCCCGCCCTGGGGCTCCGGGACAGTTCGTCTTTCACAGCCGAAGAAAGACCTTCTTCAAATAGCATCTGAATGGGTGCCGCCGATAAATCCCACCCCAATCTGTGAACCAGCATGGTAAACTCAGTCCAGTACTCACGGACAGATCTGCTCCCCTGCTTGCAAGCCATTAGCTGTCTGCGCACCACTCCCTCCTCAATATCACTGGAAAACATGATATCCATTGCACGAAAGAACTTCATGGTGTCCTTTAGGACGTCATTGTGCGTTGCCATCAGGGGTCGAACCCAGTCCCTTGCCCCCCTCTCAAGATGCCCAATCACGAAAGCAACTCGCGATTCCTCATCAGGGAATTCATCAAACTGCACATTAAGGGCATATTGCATCTCTGTCCTAAAGGCATGGTAGTCCTTGGGGTCCCCCCCCAAACTTCTGCACCAATCCTGGTACCTTTCTGGTGAACTGGGTGGCTCTCCCCTTCTTGTCTGCATCCTGAGCCCTTCTCTCCTCAAGCCTCGCCGTCTGCAGCGCAAGTTGGATTTCCAACGCTCGGTACCTTTCTTCCAAGCTTGGACCAGCTCCAACCCCTGCTCCTTCGGTTCCGGCTGGGTCGCTCATGATGCCTGCTCCTGCACAAACAGCTTACAAAGACTGTCGGAATGCTGTGATGGGATGATTAGCTGCTTGTGCGTAAAATCGTGCTCCCTCAGAGTTTGTGCCACTCCACAAACCTCTGTGTGTGACAGAGCTCCACAAACATGTCTGCCCTAGTCACTTGTAGATTCCGACAGTGGTTGTTTTCGGAATCGTCTCCAACATAAGAGCTCCTTAACGGAAACCCGCCTTCTGGACTCACGGCGTGACAGTTTCGAGCGAGGCGTGGGTCTCCCTATGGGAGCTTCAGATACCTCCCCACTGTTCTCGCTGGAAGCATCTCTGAGCCCTCCCTCCTGCTCGCATTCCCTCAGAGATCCACTCCTCCCCCTGCTGGTTCCTGCTTCAGCTGTTGAGTCTCTTCCTTCCTCCCTGAGCCCCTCCACCACCTGTCCCTCCGATGGCAGTTCCCTGACATTACCCAAAATCACAAAAGTAATATTACAAAGCTTTCACAGTGCACGTTTACATATTCTGCATATACATCTATTCACTCTTCAAACAATGCATTTCCATTGAATTTGGCTTCAAAAACAACAACACATCAGGCTGGAAATATATAACGTTTTAAACCAATGTGTTTTTCCTCTTAAAAAAAGAAAATATATTACTTGGAAAGAAGCCCATATTGCACTAATTCCCAAACAAGACACGGACATAAGGCAGGTGAAAAATTATAGGCCAATCTCGCTCCTAAATAATGATTACAAATTATTTGCCAGTATATTGGCCAATAGACTTAAAAATGTATTTGGAGAGGAGATTGGAAAGAACCAAACTGGATTTCTACCTGGTAGACAGATGAAGGACAATGTTAGAAATATAATTGATATGTCGGGCGCCGGGGCGTTTTTCTGACGGCTTGTTGCGCTGAGCGGGGCTGCAGCCGTCGGGGCGGCCGCCTACGGGGCTCACGATTTCCGTCGCAGCGACCGAGATGACGACTTGAAAGAGCTCTACGAGATGGCCAACAAATACCACTTCCTCCACAGCCTGGCCCTCCTGGCTGTGCCCCACTGCCGCTATCCCATGATGGCCGGCAGCATCCTGTCTCTGGGCATGGGGATGTTCTCTGGCGCCCTGTATTACCACGCCGTGACAGGGGACCCGATCCTGACCAAGGCAGCCCCGTATGGTGGTTCCCTCCTCATCCTCGGCTGGATCGCCATGGCCCCTTGACACCCCGTTCTCTCCCCATGTGGCCCCCATCTCCCAACGCCAGGGCAGCCAGCCCCGCCCCTCCCTCCTCCCTTAGGCTAGCCAGAAGGGAGCCCTAGGAGAGGAGAGATTTCCAAATGTCAGAGTGGGATCCCTTGAGGTCTTTAGCCCACCCCGAATGCGTCTCTATCCTGCATCTTGGAATTCCCCGAATGCCGAATCCCTTTTTAAAAAGCCAAGATCCTTCCCCTCCCCCCAAAAAATTGCAACCAGATTTGAGTTTGCGATGGAGGCTTCGAAATGCAATGTCTGATCGGTGCTTTTCAATTGCTGTTTTTTAACTTAATAAATGATGAGAGTGATTTCACTTTTTAAAAAACCCACGCACCTTTTTTTCCTGTGAATAAATTTATTCCGTGGGGGGGGGGGAGAAAGAAATATAATTGATATAATGGAATATCTGGACTCCAGGAGAGACAAACAAGCCGCCCCAATGTTTCTGGATGCTGAAAAAAAAATTGATAATGTGTCTTGGCATTTTATGAAAAGAAATTTAGAATTTATGGATATCGGTGAAAAACGTTTAAATGGTATTCGGGCTATTTATTTGGAACAATATGCTAAATTGATAGTTAATAATAACTTCACAGACAAAATTGAGATAACAAAGGGAACCAGACAGGGGTGCCCGCTATCGCCATTGTTATTTATAACAATACTAGAGGTCCTGTTGAGGAAAATAGAAGCAACAAAAGAAATAAAGGGGATTGGTGTAGGCTCAAAAGAATATAAGTATATATAAGAATGAAATTATCAATGATGGGTAGATTCTCAACTATCAAAATGAACGTGTTACTGAGACTGCTGTTTTGATTTCAGACAATTCCGGTTATCAGTGGAACAAAACAATTTAATGTATGGCAAAGAAGATTGTCTAAATTTATCTAGCAGGTTAAAAAGCCAAGAATTGAGTATAAAATATTGACAGATGCAAAAGAAAGAGGCGGTTTTTCCCTGCCAGATCTAAAAATTTACCACGAGGCGGCGTGTTTTTGTTGGTTGAGAGAATGGATAAGGTAAAAGGTAAAGGTACCCCTGCCCATACGGGCCAGTCTTGACAGACTCTAGGGTTGTGCGCTCATCTCACTCTAGAGGCCGGGAGCCAGCGCTGTCCGCAGACACTTCCGGGTCACGTGGCCAGCGTGACGAAGCTGCTCTGGTGAACTATGAAAATCTAAGGGTTATGAGAATCGGAGGCAGTGTATCTTTACTTAGTTGCTTCCATTTTAAGGGGGGAAGAGAAGCATGCATGTGTGAAAAACAATGTTGTCCAATGAAATTTGATATTGTGTCACACCAGGCCCACAGATGTTTGAAGAAAAATTCAGTGGTGCATCCCACGGTATCAGCCCATGTTCCCCTAGACGGCATGAGCACAACATGGGGTGTGCTGAAATTGCATGACCCCAGGGAATTTTGAGGGGGACCCTTCAACATTTTGGGGGCCCTCAGCCCATGTCCCCCTAGACGGCATGAGCACAACATGGGGTGTGCTGAAATTGCATGACCCAAGGGAATTTTGAGGGGGACCCTTCAACATTTTGGGGGCCCTCAGCCCATGTCCCAATAGACATGGGAATTATGAGGGGGACCCTTCAACATTTTGGGGGCCCTCAGCCCATGTCCCCCTAGACGGCATGAGCACAACATGGGGTGTGCTGAAATTGCATGACCCCAGGGAATTTTGAGGGGGACCCTTCAACATTTTGGGGGCCCTCAGCCCATGTCCCAATAGACATGGGAATTATGAGGGGGACCCTTCAACATTTTGGGGGCCCTCAGCCCATGTCCCCCTAGACGGCATGAGTACAACATGGGGTGTGCTGAAATCGCATGACCCCAGGGAATTTTGAGGGGGACCCTTCAACATTTTGGGGGCCCTCAGCCCATGTCCCAATAGACATGGGAATTATGAGGGGGACCCTTCAACATTTTGGGGGCCCTCAGCCCATGTCCCCCTAGATGGCATAAGCACAACATGGGGTGTGCTGAAATTGCATGACCCTAGAGAATTTTGAGGGGGGCCCTTCAACATTTTGGGGGCCCTCAGCCCATGTCCCCCTAGACGGCATGAGTACAACATGGGGTGTGCTGAAATTGCATGACCCCAGGGAATTTTGTGGGGGCGCTTCAACATTTTGGGACCCCTCAGCCCATGTCCCCCTAGACGGCATGAGCACAACATGGGGTGTGCTGAAATTGCATGACCCCAGGGAATTTTGTGGGGGCGCTTCAACATTTTGGGACCCCTCAGCCAATGCCCCCCTAGATGGCACAAGAACACCATGTGGTGTGCTGAAATTGCATGACATGACCCTAGGGAATTTTGAGGGGGACCCTTCAACATTTTGGGGGCCCTCAGCCCATGTCCCCTTAGATGGCATGTGCTGACATCACACCGCTCCAGGGCATTTTGAGGGGGGCACCCCCTTGAAAATTTGGAGTCCTTGGCCTCCCCATCCTGTATATGTCACAAGCACACCATGGGGGTGTGCTGACATTGTGTGATCCCAGGGAATTTTGAGGGGGCCCACGCCTATTGAAAATTTTGGGAGTACCTTGACCCCCTAGATATCTCAAGCACACCATAGGGAGTGTTAAAGTCTCACTGTCCCAGGGAATTTTGAAGGGGCCCACCCCTTCTTTAAAATTTTGGGGGTCCTCAGTCCTTTGCCACTATAGGCTGTGCAGTCATGCCACAGGGTGTGCTGATGTCAGGCCTCTGGATTTCCCTCTTGCATAGATGCTGTATTGGGTCCCTGGACAGCAGGTGGAGGATATCTGCAGGATTAGGAGCAACTGAGGAAAGACACAGTTGTTGAAAATTAGGCTTCGGGGTACTTATAGAGGAGAAGGAAGGGGTGAGGCATACAGAACTTGGCTGGGAGTGGGATTTGTGGGGCTGGCAGGGTGAGGTTTGGGGCTGGGGCTGCAGCAAGAAACTGCTAGGGTGTTTTCCTTGGGGGAACAGTTTGCGATAGAACACTGGGGAAAGAGTTTGTGGTGTAAAAATCCTTTTTTAAAAAAGTTTGTATTTATTGATTGATACTTGTTCTAAGACAGACAGAAATAATATTCATTATAAATATATATTTTATAATATACTGAGTTAAAACAGCTACTTAAGCTAAGAAAGAGCAGAAAGAAAGTCAGAAGGAAGAAAGTACAAGGAAAAGAGAAAACAAAAGTAGAAGACAAAAGGAAAGAAAGAAAACAACTAAAGGGAGAGACTAGAATAAAAGGACTTCTGGGTTTCAGTAGCTACGTATGATACTGGTTTATAGAAAATAGAATGTTAAAGAGAGTATTTTTTTTCAATCTTCAAATTCAGATACTGCAAGTTCATTTTGTCTTTCACACAAAAGGTCCATAGGAAACTTCCAATCCTTAACAAATGCTAGTAACGATTTTTCTCTAATTAAACATGTTAGCTTAGCCATCTAAGGCAATGTGGGGTGAAACTCCTGTGGTTGTAGATATTTTTATTTTATTTTTTGCAGCAAGGGAAGGGCTGGGAGCAAGGTCATTGAGGCTTTTCCCAGTCCATGAAATTCAGAAGCATTATAAACAAACATTACAATTCAACTTTAGCTTAAACACATTCCTACTTTCATCTCGGGTTTCCCCCACCTTAAAAAAGAAAGAAAAAAAGCTTTCAGACTACCCAAAAAGGATTAGCAATGAGATTGTAAACTTGAGGACGGGAACTATCTTTTTTGTTTGTGTGTGGGGAAAATTATTTACTTAGACATAATATTTGTACCTACTTAACATTTGGTTTATCAGTTTTCCTACTACATAAAAACCAACTATTAATACAACTTTTATAGTAGCAAAAAGCAAAGGCAGCTTTGCATAGCCTATTGCGTTTAGGCGTTATTCAAGCTTAAGCTTTAGGCCCGGACCAAAAATTTCAAAGCCAATGTTTCCAAAAGATTGTGCTGCTTTAATATTAAGTGTGAAAACATTTAAACAATCGTCACTTACAGTTCCCATAGTTGTTTGCTAATAGTAATGGAGAATCTGTGACTCTTTTGGATGCTATTGGGACTCTAGCTGGAAGAGAAGCTGGAAAAGGAATAGCTGGGGAAAGACACAGCTGTTGATAATGAGGCTTCAGCGTTCTTAGAGGAGAAAGGGGCGAGGCAGAAAGGCTTTTGATTTTCTTTCACCCATAGAAAGACACATCATTTTTGTTTAAGGTTTTTGGCATAATTTTGGCCACAACTTTATTAACATACATGATTGTTAGTGATTGCTTAGGCATTGGTTAAGACTATCTGTCGTCGTCCCCCCCGCCCCCCGCCTGGGGACAGAACTTACTTCCGGATTCCACTGAAAGCCAGTAAGGGAAAACAATATTGGGGAGAAATGGAGCTGAGCGACAGGCCCTCACTTCTCCCCGCATGCTCCCTAGGGCTCGCCGGTCCTAGCCCCATTCCAGGGATTCGGACAAAAACATGGCAAGCCCCTGGGTTCCTTTAACGGAATTCCCTTTCTGCAGCAGCGTTGGAGGGGCAGGCCCAGCCAATCCTTGCCCCTCTTCCAACCAATTTGATAACCAATGCCTAACCGCAACTTACAAGTTGTGACGATTTGCAGTAGGCAAAAAACAAATCAGCCAGATGGACAAAATTCCTACCAGTCCCCTGCCACAACAGCAGATGACCCCATGACAGGCATAGCAAGGTCAACGCAGAAAACCCTTAAATTTAGGGCGGGCGGGCGGGCGGGTGTTCCGATGCACGCAGCAAAGAGAAAGTGTCCAAGCTGCGTGCACAAAATATAAAGCATTAGATCCCTCCCACCAAATTGCAACACATAAATTGCCCCAGCAACTCAACCAACTAGTCATTGCCACAGGCCAACTTTCCAATCCTGCCTGGCAACCAAGGGGGGGGGTGGCCTGATAGACCCCACCGCAACCAGCGCTCTCCATTAAGGAGAACACTCTTTGTCACATGAAAGTGGTGGGGCGTGGGTGAGAAGGCAAAACCTGTTTACATCCCAGGGGAAAGAAATGACTTGGGTATCAATCACCCATTTTCTGACTTCCTTCTACACTTGACCAGATGTAGCCTCTTCGGCTGTGTCTGTCTTTCCAACCAGGGAAATGTTAATGCAATTTGGACTGTAAACAGAGTCAGGTACAGCTGTCCCCATGATCATAGCTGGAAGAAAATTACATCTGTGTCCACAGAAATGCCTGCCAGTGTTTCAGTTCATGCTTACATGCCCACATGTGATTTCAACTGAAGTCCGCTTATGTGCTAGGGAAATCAAGCAGGCAAACATTTGGCAGCAACTCGCCATGCACTCGTAATGTACAGTACTTCCAGTCTGTAGGATGGTTCAATTAAGAGAGATGTGATGTTTCGTTTCTCTGTGCCAAGTAACTGCAGCATCACAAGCAAGTTCCCCAGAGGTTGCAAAACTTGACACAAAGATTCCATAAGCCCCTCTGCTTCTCAAAAGGCTAAACTGTGCTCTCGCCTCTTTTTTTTGCTCATTGTTAGTGCCCTCGCGTATGCATCTTGCTTTGTTGGGTTGCCAGGCTCCATAGAATCATAGAGTTGGAATAGACCACAAGGGCCATCGAGTCCAACCCCCTGCCAAGCAGGAAACACCATCAGAGCACTCCTGACATATGGTTGTCAAGCCTCTGCTTAAAGACCTCCAAAGAAGGAGACTCCACCACACTCCTTGGCAGCAAATTCCACTGTCGAACAGCTCTTACTGTCAGAATGTTCTTCCTAATTGTTATGGTAAAATCTGGGTGCGAGGCTGCTCTGCCACCCAGCTCGGCGGACTAAGTCCGCGGGTCCCTGCGGAGGAAAATGAGCTCAGCCGGAGACAGGAGCAAACTGCAGAAGATCCAAGTTTATTGCGCAACAGGTTCAAGGCGAGATTGAACAGCGAGAAAGGGGTGACATGAACTTTTGAAACTTCCCTCCATGTCCCAGCATACAGTGCAAAATACATCCCAGTTACATCATGAATACATTAAGAAGAGGTTGGGTTACACAGAATTAACATATGGAGGAGGGAGGGGGGAATATGCAGAGCTGGAGATATGCGCAGATAAGCACATCCTGAGTACCGGTGATGAGAAGACAATGGTCCATGTATGCATAGCCTGCCACCTGGCATTGCCCGGAGGAAAGGCTTGGCAGAGTGATTTGACAGGATTAGGGTCTGGACACCTTGCTTGAGGGATTATGGAGGACAGGGGAGGTGTCATGGAGTCCTAGAGAAATTGAGCAAATTGGCACGTTGATTTTCTATGCATTTTATAGATTTTAGTCCCTTTTGACATTGACAATTGGAAATAAATGGATATATTGTAGCGAAGAAGAAGGTGAAGAAGACACCCTTCCGTATCATAATGTTTAGGTGGAATCTTCTTTCTTGTAGTTTGGATCCATTGCTCCGTGTCCGCTTCTCTGGAGCAGCAGAAAACAACCTTTCTCCCTCCTCTATGTGACATCCTTTTATATATTTGAACATGGCTATCATATCACCCCTTAACCTCCTCTTCTCCAGGCTAAACATGCCCAGCTCCCTTAGCCGTTCCTCCTAAGGCATCGTTTCCAGGCCTTTGACCATTTTGGTTGCCCTCCTCTGGACACGTTCCAGTTTGTCAGTGTCCTTCTTGAACTGTGGTGCCCAGAACTGGACACAGTACTCCAGGTGAGGTCTGACCAGAGCAGAATACAGTGGCACTATTACTTCCCTTGATCTAGATGCTATACTCCTATTGATGCAGCCCAGAATTGCATTGGCTTTTTTAGCTGCCGCGTCACACTGTTGGCTCATGTCAAGTTGGTGGTCAACCAAGACTCCTAGATCCTTTTCACATGTACTGCTCTCAAGCCAGGTGTCCCCCATCTTGTATTTGTGCCTCTCATTTTTTTTGCCCAAGTGCAATACTTGACATTTCTCCCTGTTAAAGTTCATCTTGTTTGTTTTGGCCCAGTTCTCTAATCTGTCAAGGTCGTTTTGAAGTGTGATCCTGTCCTCTGGGGTGTTAGCCACCCCTCCCAGTTTGGTGTCATCTGCAAATTTGATCAGGATGCCCTTGAGTCCATCATCCAAGTCGTTGATAAAGATGTTGAATAAGACCGGGCCCAAGACAGAACCCTGTGGAGTTATTAACATTCCAAATTCTCCTTCATCTTTCACTCACTGGCCCATCTGTGTGGTCAAATTCCTCAATGTGACCTAGATGTGTTCATCCACATCTGTCGTAAGTCCCGCTCAGGTACCTACGCCCGGCGCCAAATGAATTGTTTGGTCCCATAGGCTGCATTAAGATGGGGTGAAAAACTAAGGCTTTTGCTCTAGTTTGAGTTGCCAATCATTCTGGTTCCTTCCTCTTGGTTAACAGTTGTTTATTTGTTTGGAAACCTGTTATGATACCCTGCAGAATGCAAATGGATTAAATCAAATTTCCCCCCTCCCCTCTCCTCCATCTTCGCCTCCCCTGCCAGGCGTGGCCATTCACATTTGTCGCATGTCCCTCGTGGCTAACAGGGCCCTTGGCCTCCCACGGCTGCTGGTGACAGTCATTTGTGGCCACAGCAACAGCCTGGTGGTGGGGGGTGGCGGTCCCCTCAGTACTGGGGGGACTGAGCACCCTTCCTAGAAATATTGAGGGGGCTAAAGCCCTGGGTGTCTACGAGGTCTGCCCTGCCTTGTACCTGCAGTCAGTCATTCCGGCCAACAAGTCCTCAGTAGAGAATCAGCTCTGCTGGGATCATTAGAATTCTGCAAATAGCAGGGGCATCAGTGCCTTGGTACTTCATCCTCTGTTGGGTTCCTCATC
Source organism: Podarcis liolepis (assembly GCF_965112155.1). Lineage (NCBI taxonomy): Eukaryota > Metazoa > Chordata > Lepidosauria > Squamata > Lacertidae > Podarcis > Podarcis liolepis. The sequence goes on from NC_139568.1 coordinate 37,266,107, forward strand.
GTCTTTTACAAAGGAAATGGGGCTGCTGCAGTTGGACAGTTGCCTTATTTGGTCATATGGCACAAATGGTTGGAGGCCCATGGTCTTAAAGCTTAAGACATGCCTGCAAGGAGGTGTGGGCCAGCTCTGACACAGAGCACTCTGCACCCAAATGGCAGGAAATGCAATCAAACTTCTGAATCTGAACTACACACAGGCTAACACCAGGCAGGCCCCAGAAGAAGGATCTTTCTTGTATCTTTTTGTTTACAAGGGGTCCTTGCACAAGCTATTTCCGATGCTCCTCTGACCCGGAAGTGACCGGAAATAGCATGTGTGCACGCATATGGGCAAGCACTACCCCGCACTCTGGCCTGCTGTGCGATCGGCACTGGAGACACTGGACCGAGGCACAGTAAGTTTGCTGACCCCTGTCCTAGACCAGTCACAGGGGAGTGGCAGGTTTGCCACCATCTTTTTACTTGAATTGTGGCCAATCCAAACAGGCCAAGTTGACAGGCCTTTAGACCCGATAAACGTTGTCTGTATCTGAACCCAGGCTCCACAGTTGGTTGCAGAAAAACCCTCCTTATTCCCCCCCCCCCATTTAATGATGCTGTGTGTTTATGTAAGCTAACATTGTCCTTCTAGGGCACTGCATTCCTTGGCTTTGTTGTGGTCCAATAATGGTTGCCATTTTCAGAGCCAGGAAGGAATTTTCCTCCAAACAGATTGACCCCGTTTGGAGGTTTTGTCTTCACCATAGCAATAGTCATAACATTGGTGGATAAGGCATTGAAGGCGCATGTGATATGATGAGAGAAGCCCACTGAAATATACTCAGAGTCGCAAAGTGATTTCATGCTCTTTATTCAGCTCATAGTGGTGAGGAGGAATGAATGAAAGTCCCCTCAAAGTATCTGCTTTATATACATTATTTACACAATGGGCTGCACATGATTGGTTAATTCTGGAATTCTACTGTAAGCCAATCAGGTTGTGGATTCACTTATCTCTGGAGCATGATTGGGTGGTTCCTGCCAACCAATCATACTGCTG